>NW_027397067.1:81997482-82039168 GCF_003265705.2 Callorhinus ursinus | reverse complement strand
ATGGAGCATCTGCCCGGGGCCTCCGGTGGCTGATGTGCTGGGGGGGGATGGGGGTGCCTTGCCATGAAGAACTGACTGCTTTCAATCCATGGAAAACACTAGAAATTTTTACAAGGGGAAATTACCCAATTTTGTATTTTAAGTAGTTAGAGGTCATTGATGGAAAACAGTAAAGATAGAAATCCATCAGGATCTGAGTGACATTCCAACACCTGTGGTCCTTACAGCCAACTTCCGTAGGAAACTGTCCCCAGTTGGGTTTTAAGTCAGTCGGGTACTGGGTTCAGCAGGTTCCCGGTGGAGTTCCTGTGGCCAGAAGCGGCTAGACCAGGGATGTGGGTAGGATCACATTAGACCAATGAGGAGGAAACCTCACATGGGGGTGTTAAGATCTGCAGCCAAGCTAGTTCCTTGGGTGGCTGTCCGTGCCCAAGACAGACGATTTTGTCTAAGACCAGGAATAAAGACAGGACATGAAGTTTCTGGGTCTTATTACCATTCCGGCCAGGGTACTGACTTCTAGTTATGAGGCAGGCTTTCCCCTCCCCTCCCAGGAGAGTAGCCAGGAGCTGGAGGATCATAGCCTGAGCAATCAGCATGGAAGTGTTCCAATAAGACCAGACTCCTTGGGATGCCTGGGTGGCTCAGTCAGTGAAGCATCTGCTTAAGGCTCAGGTCATATCCCAGGGTTCTGTGATCCAGTCCCACATTAGGCTCCTGGCTCAGTGGGGAGCCTGCTTCTCCCTCTCCCTCTGCTCCTCCCCCTGCTTATGCTTTCTCTCCAGCTCTCTCCCACTCTCTGTCAAATACATAAATAAAATCTTTAAAAAAAAGATTTATTAAAGAAAAAAAAAAAAGAAAGAAAAGACCATACTCCTTTCAAAGCCCCCGAAATGAGAGTAAAGGAAGAGAAAAGAAAGCATTCATCTAGTCTGCACCAACGGTGAGAGTCCAGATGAAAAGACAAATGCCCCATGTTGGGCACCAAATGATGTAGGAAATGTTGGGGTTCAGAGCAAACACTCAGGAAAGAATTTTTGAGACATTTTTGGTGCAAAAAGGTGGTTTTATGAAAGCATGGGACAGGACTTGGGGGCAGAAAGAAAAGCTGCCCTGGGGTCCTGAGGAGTGGCCCATTATATACTATCAAGTTGGGGGGGGTGGTTAGGGACAGCACAAGCCTCCCAGGTGTTTTGGAAGCAAGGTTTCCAGGACCCTGAGAGGGCTAGCTACTGTTAGGAGAAGGTCATTTATTACTGTCTAATAAAACCTTCATCAGGAGACCCTTCAGATGTGTATCGCTGGGCCATGTGCTTGGGGGAGTGATTGACAACATGTCTTGGGGGATAGAGACAAAGGAAGTTTCCAAAGGAATTTTTACATGTTAAGGTGGACTTACAGGATCCTGGGGGTTCGGGCTAGAATTGCTTGTTGCCCTTAGCAAAGTGTCAACATCCAGGCAGCTGAGCCCCTAGAGGAAGGTCACTCTGCCTGTTTCAAGGACTTGTGAATGGGCTGTAGGTAGTAAGGAAATTTAATTTTTCTTCTGCCTCTGTTCCCCTCATCAGCCGAAGCCCTGGGTCAGCTACTTTCATTCTGGCCCCCCGGAACCCAGGCCAGCGGGGGAAGGCTGCATGTCACTCTCTTGCAGGGTCCAGCTCTGCTCTACACCCCAGAGAACTCTTGGAAGAGGGGGGTCAGTTTATCCTCTGCTTGGGGAGGGGACAAAGGGGGTGCCCGACTGAGTCCCTCCCCGACTGTGAGTGTCAGGCTAAGGCGGACTCAGCCAAATTCCCAGCAGAGAACAGGTGGCACATCCAAATCAGGAAGGTAGCAAGAGCATGGCCTAAGGCGCTGTTTGGAGAGGGCTGCGCAGGACTCAGGAGCCATGCAGCGCCCCCTGCAGGCCCAACGGCAGGGACACCTGCTATCCCCTGTCCAGGCTGGAAAGGCGGCCAGAGGGGCAGTTGCTGTAGCTAGTTAGAAGTGATAGGACTGTCCCAGGAGACCCTGCAGGAGGGGGCCCGTGGGATCAATACCCCACTTTGATCTTCTCTTAGTCTCTGCTGGGCTCCCAATGGTCCCTCCCCCAGCCGTAGAAGCCCTCGTGAGTGTGGGGCTTGAGCAGCCTGCAGTCAGGCAGTGTCTGATGCCCCCACTGTCTGCCCTCTCCCACCCCCAAGCTTGCGCACACCCGCCAGGCTCTTCTCTCTGTGCCTTTCCCCATCCCCCAAATCCACTTCTTATGCCTTTTCCTTAGAGGCTCCCATCTTCCCACTTCACCTCCTCATGGTGAACGCAGCTAAGGGGACTCCAGAAAAAACTAACAAGGTGACAAGGGCTCCAAGGGAGGAGAAAGGGCATGTTTGAAAGATCCCCCGTGGGGACGTGAGGCAAGCTCTTTCCATGAGCTATCCCCACAGGCTGGAGCACAGCAGAGCAACGGCCTCACAGCTGGCCTGCTGACGTGACCCCTCAAAGCAGCACTCCTGGGCCAGCTGTGGGGTGACTGGCGGGGTCTCTGCGGGCCCGAGTCCTGGCCAGAGCTGTATTGTCTTCCCTTGGTCTTTTTTGTCCCCATCTCCAGCTCTGTTCTTCTCCCCACTTATCAGATCTCCTCCATCCCACCTGGGCCTACGGGCCAGCAGGCTGGGGAACCTTGGAAATTATGGGGGAGCAGGAGCAGGGCAATGGGGACAGATAGCATGGTCCGGGAGCGCAGGGCCTGCCTGGCCCGGGCCGGGCCGGGCCGAGGCCACCACAGGAGGAGGCCAGAGCTGGGGCAGGATCCCTCCACCTCCCAGGCTAGCAGGTGCAGGCGGCAGAGCCAGCAGCCTGGGAGGGGCAGGCGAGGGGGCAGGGGCCAGACACACCCATTCGCTCCCCAGAGAGAGACCCCCTCCCTGCGGGGATGCCAGCAAACCGGGGCCAGAACACAGAGCTGACTTTGGCTACTGAGATGGGGGGGGCCGTCACTGGACGGAGTTGGAAGTTTGAGCCCCAGTTGGGTGTAGAGATCGCTTAAAAAAGATTTTTTTTTTTTTTTTTGAGGCCGGGGAGTCTGGGCTCCTGACCACAGTGTGCCTGGCCCCTCACTGCAGCCTGGGCAGGATGCCAGGGCAGGGCGAGAGTCTGGGGCTCCTTCGGCCTGCCCTGCCCCTCCCCTCCCCGCCCTACCTGCCTCCCCCCACCCCCACCCCCGCTGCAGGAAATGGAAACTTAGAGCTCTGGGCTCCTCCTCCCACCCCTCCTCCTCCTTCTCACCCAGCCCCACCCCACCTCCCGCTGCTCCCACAGGCGGCCTGCAGCCGCCCAGCCTCCAGCCTCTCCCCTCCCTAGGGAGGAGCAGCAGGGCCCAGGGGGGCCACCAGCCTCTGGGCCCAGCCCTTAAGGACCTGGCCCTCCCACCCAGAGCAGAGGGAGTGCAGAGCCCGGGAGGGTCACCCACCCAGTAGGGCAAGTGGCTTCAAGCCCCCAGCCTCAGGGGGGCTTCTGAAAACGGGTAAGCATTACCATCTCTGAGTGCAGGTGTAGGAAGGGTAGTAAGAGATGAACAGCCCCTGGGAAACAGTAGGTGCCAGAGATGCAAGCCTAGGAGACTACTAGCAGGAAGGGAGCATGGGGTCCACAGGTGTCCTGCCACTGCCCCAGCATCAAGTCCAAGTTCCTGACCAGAGCTCTCAAGTTTCAGGTCCACTTGTGCAGCTTCCTTTTCCCAACCCACCATGGCCCGCAGGTCTCACCTCGCCAGTCTGAGCCACGCTAGTGAGGTCGCTTGATCTATGTTGAGTGAACAACACGGTGAATGCATTCTACCCAGGGACTCAGAGCCCCGAGGGGAATCGTCTGTGACAACACCTGCCAGTGTATCTGGGGGACATTCTGATTTCTAGCTCCTTGAATTCTTTTTCTTTAAAAAAAAAAAAAAAAAAACTTTTTTAAGCGATCTCTACACCCAACTGGGGCTCAAACTTCCAACTCTAAGATCAAGAGTTGCCCACTCCACAGAGCCAGCCAGGTGCCCCTTCTTTTGTTTTTAATGTTGGCCTGACCCATTCAGGCCAATTACATGCTCACTGCCCACTGAATCTCAATCAGGCTGCTCTGATGTCCTTCTGGATCCTTCTACAAGGTACTGGTTGGGCCTGGGTCTCCTTCCTCTTACCATCGTACTGGGGCAGATCCCTCCTGCCCAGCTTATTTGGGGGCTGTCTCTTCCTTGGGCATGATCACTGCGTTGTCACCTGGTTGTGTGTATTGGCTGGCTGTCCCCCTTTGGTGGCCGTGACGAGGACATTTCCATGCTTTCGTGCCCATGCCTGATCTCAGGGATTCCCTGGAGACGGGGCAGGATCCTGAGCCCCACGCTGACCGCTGTCCCACCCTGCTGGACAGTGTTCTGCGGTCGCTGGACACAGGCACACCAGAGCTTCTGGCCAGCCCAGGACAACCTGGGTGTGCGGGCGTGTGTGGGGCAGGGAAGCTGAAGGTACTGCATTTCGCAAAGGCTCCGTCTTGCTATTTCTCCGCTTGGTCACAGTGATTCATGTCCTGTAGTCTGCCTTGCATCTGTGTAAACCAGAGCTTGTTTTCTGCTCCAGGGGGAGCCAAGACAATTCATCGTTTTGAGTTCTTCCTAGGCCCCAAACACCTGGTAGAACGGGATCCCAAACACGTTCCAGGACACGAGCCTCCAACAAACCTGGGCCGATGCTGGCGTCAACACCCCCGTCCTCAGTGAATCTCGGACTAACACCCACTCTTCACCCGACACTCGCCTTTGATGGGACTCTACCCTGGATTCCTGAAGGAACAGTAGCCCGGACCCCTTTCTATTAGGAACTCCTAACCCGAAGGGACGGGGAGTCTCCCAGATGCTCCATCCACTATACTCTATCCCTTGCGCTCGTCAGTAAACTCTGCTCTCACTTCCTCCTGGCTCCCGTCTCATTTCTAGCCTGCATGAAGCCATGGACCCTCTCGGCCGGTCCTTCGGGGCCCCCTCTGGGTCCTCAGACCCAGCCTGCCAGCATCGAGTGGACGCCGACCTGTTCCACCTTCCCAGAGTTCCCCGACGTGCCGCAGCCTCCACCGTGCCCCCAGTGGGATCAAAGAAGCCCTGGGCTGCGAACACAGAGCCTTCCCCGGTAGCAGCCCCTGCAGATGGCTTCCCTGATCACCACAGACACAACGTGGCTTGCAGAGCAGAAGTGGGCTCAGGGCAGGGGTCTCACTCATCTGCTCACCGGGCCTCTGCCTGCCCAACCAGGTCTTCCTGTGCCCACCTCGGCCCGACGGCCCCCAGCATCCCATTCTCAAGTCCCAGAGAGCCAGGCGCTGGTGCCCATCCCGCATGCATGCTCCTGCAGGCTCCTCGCCTTCTCCTTGTCCAAACCCATTCCTCCCTCTGGAGGGTACTGCCTCCCTCCCAGAATCAGACTGGCCGCCCTCCCTGCTTCCCGTCCTGCCAGGTCCTGCCTGAGGATGAACTTCCCACATGGCCTGGCCTGGCACGGGAAAGAGTGCAGGATGCAGGTTAGGGAGGCCCCCTTCTAGGCCTTGAGGGCAGCGAGCTGTGGACTCGGGGGAGCCCTCTCCCCGATGTGGGCCTCAGGGCGGGGCTGTACCACAGGGGGACCCCCCACGTTGGGCCCCTGCTGGGAGGGGGACTCCCAAACATGCAGCCACAGCCAGTTCGTGAAAGGTGGAGAACATGTGTTTATTTGAGGCACCAAAGCAGCAGGCCGACTCCAATGTGGGGGTGGGGGGGACCGCAGCTCGGGGGGGGGGCTGATTCCTGGGTCCAGCAGCCTAAACCCAGATGCACTGGAAGCCCGTCTTCTTCCAAAAGGCCACCGTTAAAGTGGGTGAATGTGGGATGCAGAAAGGCCAGAGAGAAGCAGCTTTGTTGTTGGGGCTCAAGTGGCTCAGCCGCTGCCAAGGTTGGACTCCGGTCTCCACCCCCCACCATGCGCCGGCTCTGACAGGGCCGCACACTCCACGCATGCATGGGGGTGCACCCCCGTCCACACAGCTGAGGGGATGCGATCACCTCTGACAACAGCACGCTGGTCCCCCTGGGACGCAGCAGCACAAAGCACATCTCCCACCCCACCTGGGGACAGACGGAGCAGAGCCTGGGGTGCCCGTGCCCCTCCCAGGGTGTCCCCAGGACTCAGTTCTGACTCCAGGACCCTGGGCCTCTGGCCCTCAGCCCTTCCCAGGTTCCCTGAGGAGGTCACATCCCCGCCTGAGAAGTGAGGTCAGGGGCCGCCTCGGAGGGGAGATGGGGGCGCAGGGGGCAGGCCTGACCGTGGGCACTGACAGCGGGGAGCACTGGGATGGAGCAAGGGGCTTCCATGTCGTTTCGGGGGTTGGCGGGGGGGCGGGCCTTCCTTCCTGAGCTGGGGGAGTCTGGGCCAGCTGCTGGGCCCCAGCGGTCAGGGTCCGAGCCGCTGCAGGGTGGACAGCAGGCTGAGCAGGAGCCCGAGGCCCAGCACTGTGGTGCTGGCTTGCAGCCCCCGGCCGGCCGTGCTGAGGTTGCATAGGAAGCTCTGGCAGCAATAGGTGCCGACGGACGCCACGCCCAGGTTGATGCTGGGGCTGGGGCAGATCGGGGAGCAGCCCTTGTTCAGGGTGTGGCCGAAGTCCACCAGTTTCCCTGCACAGGACAGCAAGGCGGTGAGGGTGGGGGCGGGGGGGGCAGCCGCGTGGGGAGGGGTGGCGGCCAGCACTCACCGAGGCCGGCAGAGGCGGACACTGTGACGCAGTAGCTGTCCGAGTCCGCGCAGACAGTCGGCTTCAGGCAGTAGAAGTTACTGTTCTGGTTCGTGCACGAGAAGCACACCAGGGAATGGGCTGCAGAAGAAGGGGAGACGCTGCAGGTGACACCTGTCTCGGGCCCTGGGATGGCCTCCAGTGGTGCCCCCTGCCAGTCCTGAGCCAACACCCAACCACCTCCCAATCATTTGCCGAGGTTAATCGGGCAATCATCACACTCCAGACCCTGGCCCCAGAGGAGCTCCAGGGACGTCCCAAAGCACAGTGTGGTAAGTGTGTCAGGGTCAGAACTCAGGCCTCCAGGGGAGCAGCAAGGAGCAGGGACCCGCTTTGCTGGGGGAGAGGACCGTTCGGCCGGCCACAGCAGGCCAGGCAGGAACAGGCCTGAAGAGCCCCCGGGCAGCGCTTGGGGGAGTCCAGGAGGAAAGCACAGCTCAGCCGACGGCCCGGGGCCCCAAGGGGCATCTCACCTTGCTCCACACCCAGCAGGGCAGCCAGCAGCATGGGCAGGAAGACCTTCATTCTGGAGAGACTGGTGTCCGGTCTGGGGCCTCACAAAGCCAAAGATACTGGTCCTGCTTAGAGAACAACTCGGTGGGGGACCGGGCTGCCCACTGGGAGGATGGACCAGAGCCTCAGGCCCTGGGAGCTGCGCTGCCCCGCTTTGATAGATGGCGGGGCAGGCGGGAGGGGGCGCCTATCTCTGGCAGAAGCACAGCCAGCACACAGAGGGTCTTCCCCATTCCCGCCCCATTCCCGCCTACCCCTCAGTGCGCCCACTCCTCGTTGAGACCCCACCCCCAGCCTGTGACTGCTGCTGGGGCCAGATGACGGAGCTCATGAAAGATCTCAGGATCACACAGAAAGGAAGGCCAAGAGAATGGCCCCTGCTGGTGGTGCTGGGGCTGGGGGCAGAGTGGTCAGGAATATTAGCTGGCCTGCACCCTGGACTGTCCATGAGCCAGCTCCGTTCCTGACGTGAGGGACTCGGGCTGGGCTGGGCTGGGGGCCGAGCGCCCACCTCCAGCAGTTTCCTATGTTTCTCCCTATGTTATTCAAAGGTGACGACAGGGAACCTATAAATATCTGCTATTCCCCCATCTTGTGCCTGAAAAAGAGGTTCAGTGAGTCTCAGCTAGGTAGATAGGAGTCTATGGTGCCTGGTGCTCTCCACCAGGACCCTCTCCTGGGCAGAGACCAGTGGCAGTGGGTGGAGAAAGCACTGGGAGGGGAGCAGCTGGGGTTCTGGTTCCCTGTTGGGCAGGAGGCATGGTGTGGGAGGAGCAGTCTGGTGCCTTCTTCAGCTGGGGATGCCGTGGGTGGGGGAAGGGCATTCTGGGCCTGGAGAGCAGGTCCCAGGCACTGGGAAGAAGAGTGCCAGGGAGACAACAGGCTTTCCTGGCCCAGTTCTGGGCCTGGGATGACATCCTGGGGTCGGGGACAGGAGCTGCAGATGCCCAAGAGTAGTGCCAAGCCCAGCTCCAGATCCAGGTAGTTCAGGGAGAAAGGAGCCTCAGTTTCCTCTTCTGTAAAGTGAGGTTTGGGCCTGGAGAAACTGAGCTGTTCTCAAGGAAGCTCTGGAATGCACAGCCACCGGTCACAGCCTGTGTCCCCACTGTCCCCTGCCAGGCACCCAACCAAACAGGCCCCACTGGGCTGAGTCGGGGCACTGGCTGGAGTGGATGGACATGAGCAGGGTCAGGCCAAGGGGGCACTGAGGGGAACCAGTGGGCCTCGGGGACAATGCCATCTGGGATCCAGACTGCCCACTCCCCCCCCCCCTCCCTGCCCCAGGCTCACATGGCTGATTTCTGACAGGGCCAGGCATCCAGTGACTGGGGGCCACTACAGAGGTAGGAGCTAGTCCTTGTCCCCAAAGTCGGAAGGAGCCAGATGGCTCAGCAGGGGGGGTGGGGAGTGGGGGGCGCTGGGGGTGGAGGCTCCTAGGCACCTCATACGCTTGCATAATCTTTGGCAAACAAGGAGCTTTCACCCCTTCCCAGAGTAGGCTCCAGTCCCCAGGGTGGTCCACCAGGAAGGGCACTCAATTCTTCCCATCCTGCTGCCCCGCCAAGATCCCAGGCCCCTTCTTAAGTCAGCAACGATGCCCCTCACCAGTCCCCACGGGAGAGGTGAGGGGGAACCTAGAGTCGGGTGATGGGCCCCAAGCCTGCGCGGCTCTGGGTCACCCAGCCAGAGAGGGCGCCTGGTGTTGGTCGGCGCCGGCTCCAGCCCCGATCTCGGGAAATATTCGGAAGGGCTGGGAGGGCTGGGGGATGGGAGTGGAGGCTCAGCCCCCCCCAAGCGCCAAGCCCACCCGTAAGCCCGGACTCCCAGCCTCCTCCAGTTCCTCCCGCGTCTCTCCCGGCACCCTGCTCGCCCCTCCCCTCCGTCCTGCCCGGTGTCAAGGGGGTCGTCTCGGCTCCCCCAGCCCCGGTCCGGGCCCCGCCGACTCACGCGGGGCAGACGCAGGTCCACGGCCTCGCTGAACTACCCAAGTCTGGAGCCCAAGCGCACGACAGCCCGGGACTCCCGGCAGCCGGCAGCCGCGGCGGGCGGGGGACAGCAGGCGGAGTCGGCGCTCGTGCTGGCAAGGGGAGCAGGGGCGAGCTCGGGGCGCAGGGGCGGGCGGGGCGGAGTCGGCGCTCCCGCGGGCGGGGGAGGAAGCAGGGGCGGAGTCGGGGCTCCCGCGGGGGGGCGCGGGGTTGGCGTTCCTGGGGGCGGGGGCAGACTCCGAGTTCCCCGAGCGGGTGGGGCTGGCAGGCCTCCACCCCGGGCCCCAAGCCCAGCCCCAGGGAGGTGTCGCTGGCCCGTCCGGCCGGTCCTTCTGGTCCCCACGCGGGGCGCGCGTCATCGCGGGGCAGCCGGGCGACGTGTGGCGAGCGTGTGGGGGCGGGGACGGGGGCCCACCGGTAGCCGGCCGCACTCAGGGAGGGCTCGCGTCCCTTCGGCCGAGTGCCGTGGAAGCGTTTCAGACCCCGGGGCCGGGGCCGGTTGGGGGCGGGGAGGATGCCGGGAGCTTGCCTCTAGCTCGCCGTCCCCTCTGCCCCGGGGTCCCCTGTGGTCCTAGGCTCCTGGCCTCGCCTCGGGGCTGAGGCCTTAGCCCTCCCGTGGGTGGGGGAGGAAGGTCGCAGGGGCGGTGGTTGTGGGCCACAGGGATCTCCAGCGGGACGTCCATCTTTGCTGGTTCTGGATCCCTCTTTGCTCTGGGCGCAGGGGTTGCCTCCTATGGGGCTGCCCCCACCTGGGCCAAGACACTCAGCCAGGATGCTCCCAGGCCTCCAGCTCACTCTGCTGCTAGAAGATCCTTTCACAAAGCCGGCCTGATGGGACCCTCCCAGCGCAGAGCCTAGAAGGCCGCTAGGATAAAACCAGCATCCTTAGCCTGACAGCAAAGGCTTTCCTGCGTTCTCTCAATAGGTCTTCCCTGGCTGGACCCGCACCATCCACTCTGGGCAGGGAAGGCGGCCCGGCAGGACTCCACGCCCCTGCATCCTGCTTCTCATTGGCCAGCATGGGAGACCAATTGCAGCCGGGAGAGCGGGAGGTGATGGGCTTGCCGGCAGGCCGGGCTGCCTGGCCCTTCCATCCCCCTCTCATTTGGTGGTTTCCCCTCCTTCTGCAGAGACTTTGGCGCAGTTTGCTGAGTCTCAGCCACCTGCTTGTTTTGGAAATGCACTTCACAGTTCACAGCCCGCTTCCTCTGAGGAGCTGTGGCACCTGACCTTTTCTCTCAGGCTTTCCGGTGGCACCTGTGGGTGAGGGTGGTGGAGGGCGCGGGGGAGGGGGGGAGGGGGGAGAGGCTTCTTAACTATCACAGCTGGGGAGGCCAGGCAAGGGGGAGGGAGCCGAGGCAGAACGGCAGCGTGGCCAGGAGGGAGCTGCATGGGAAGACGGGCCACTGTAATGGACCAGTCACGTGAGAAAGGCCTAGGGATACAGGAGGTGCCGTGGGAGTGTGCAGGGGAGTGAGTGTGTGGTTGGTGTGTGTGAGTATGAACGGAAGTGTGTGTGTGTGTCTTCACAGTTTGGGGATCAGGGTCAGATGTCCCAGTGGTTCTTTGTAACATCCCAGTGATGTGGGATGGATCAACTTGGGAAGGCTTTGGGGGCTCTCTCCTTGGAGGCTGAAGGTGGGGCTCTGCACATGTCCCAAGAGGTCCCCAGCCAAGGAGCGGTGATATCTTCTAGGGGTGATGGCCCTGCTGTCCCCGGGGACATGCAGTAGGCCGCAGCTCTTGGTTACCCTTTCTGGATCTTACCTTTGGAAGGCAGGGTGGGCTTCTGGGTGGGGCTTCCTCATCCTTTCTGCAGGCACCACCTCATTGGTATCTTAGTCTAAGATACCAATGGGCTTTGCCTGGAAGGGGGAAGTGTGAAGCTCCTTTGGCAAGTGGAGCTTCTTGCTCACCTGCCCGGAAGGGATTTGGATGAATTTTGGTCCCCATAAGAGGCATACATTTTATCTTGGCAGCGCCTGTCAGTTTTGGTATGGGCTACTTGCTTGTTGATTCCGTCCAACAGGTCAGCCCTCGAGGACAGTGCCCAGCACCCAGACCACTTCTGGCTCGTGGTGGGCGCTTAGCAAGTATTTGTGGGTGAAAGCATAAGTGGGCTCTGCCCCTTTCAAGACAGGACCCTTTGATTCAGAGGGCTCTTGTGATTTTTTTTTTTTTTTAAGATTTTATTTATTTATTTGACAGAGAGAGACACAGTGAGAGATGCCCGGAGTCCAGCTCCAGCAGGAAAGGGGTCCTCGAAGGAAAGGACGGCGTCGGCGAATAAGGAGACACAGACACAGGATCAGGTTGTAAGCATCTCCCCCGATAGCCTCGGAGGGACTTTATTTATTCATTGGAATGTTTCCTTGTTTTTCCATTCTTTCATAACAGGTGATTTTATTTTTTACATTTTATCGCAATCATTTCAGATTTAAAAAACAGCGTGACCGTGCGCGAGACAAAGCGGGACCTATCAAGGTTATCTAAAGTTTATTCTTTCTCCAAAGGCAGCTTACAATGTGTGCACCCTATCTTATCAAAGTACTTACTCCATTTCTATATGTTTTCGTCTCTTGTCCTTGCTCCATAGATAACACGGAGGATTACTCCTCTTAATCCTTTCCTAGAGGCCGTCAGATGATGCCCGCACCCTTTTTCCCTTAATCTCGTACCATTTATTCGTGTCCTCAACTCCAGTATAAGGAATGGGAGGAGTAGGGGTAAGGAAGTTAATCCTACCCCAGGGCTTGCCTCGAGGGGCGGGCGTACCAGAGGTGGCCTCCTATTTGTATGCAACATAGGGAGGTCCCTGTACTGTGGGAACGACAATGAGATGCCCTTCTCTTAAGAACCCTGGTGCTTCTGAGGTGCCTGTGGGATCTCATCAATAGGAATCTTCACTGGGCCTGGATCCAACAGCTCCCTTAAACGGAGCTTGTCAAAGAACTCCGCGCTGCTCATGTTAGATGAATTACAGATCGGAGGACATTGGGTAATTTTACTTCTTGGCCCATCGTCAGCCTTTTTGGAATCAGTTTCATTATGATTGCTTGCGTAGGCATAACTAAATTTATAAATCATTTTATCATGAAACCCTAGAAAAAATCCCATGATTATAAAGATTGCCGCAAATAAAATGAAAGGAAGTAACAGGAGCCAGCTGCGGAGTCTCCTGATTTTCAGGATTATCCCCCATACTTGGACTTTGTCAAGTAGCTTGGCTCGCGCCAGAGAGAGGAAACAGAAGCAGGGGGAGCGGGAGAGGGAGAAGCAGACTCCCCGCCGAGCAGGGAGCCCGATGCGGGGCTCGACCCCAGGACCCTGGGACCACGACCTGAGCCGAAGGCAGACACTCAACGACTGAGCCACCCCGGCGCCCCAGAGGGTTCTTGTGATTTTGAACAACCAACTCACAAGTCACCAAGGTCACTGCCACAGAACAGGCGTGAGACTCAAGAAAATGTGTCTGAACATGTATGGCCAAGCCAGGAATTTGTGCAATGCCTGATGACATAGTCTGTGGGGTCCTTCCGAAAACCGAGGCTGGGAGGCGAGACTGGCCCGCTCCATGCATGAAATGGCCGGGTATGTGTCCACCTGGTGGACTTGTGTCTACAGACACCCCCTGCCTCTGCTTCTGCTTCCCTCTCCTGGATTTGCCCAAGTCTTTGGGTTTTGTGAAAAACCTACTCATTTCCTGGGTCAGCCCTCCCCCCCCCCCCCCCCCCCATCCAGGATGTTTTTTTCTTTCCTGTTCCGGTATTGCCTCACCGCTTCTTGGGCAGTCCCCGTCCTGGGGAAGGGCCAGTGGATAGATGGAGAGGGGCACAGCCTTGGTGAAATGTCCTCCCACATGGGCATGCTGTGTGAGCCTGCGCCCCCACCCCACCCCGCAAAGAGCCCAGGCCCCAAGTGCAGCGCTGCCCAGGCCCAGTGTTTGCTGCCCCACCTCAGGCTGGCGAGGTAGGTTCAGGAGGCCCTGCGAATAGTGACCAAGCGAGCCAGGGAGTGAAGCGGCAGGACAGTGACCCACCCCTGCCAGTCACTCAGGCATCTCTTTCCAGCATGGGTCCCCGCAGCCCCCTGCTGAGCCCAGAGAGAAGGAAGGGCCTGCACAGGTGAGAACCTGGGAGGCTCTCCCTCTTGGCCGCTGCCCTGAGGTGGCGGCACCCCCCAGCCTAGGGCGGGGAGTAGGGTGGGGGACAGCAGCAGGCAGAGGCTGAGGGTGGCATGCCTCTGCCCAGGGTATGTGCCGACCTGTGCTCTGGCAGCTCTTCCCCGACTCATGCTTCCACGGTCAGGCTGGTCTGGAACTGTGAGAGATGGGTGCCTGCTGCCCTCGCCGTCTGCTGGAAGGGGACCCATGGGCTGGAGGAGCTAATAATAGGAGCCCCCCTCAGGGACCTGAGCTAACAGGAGCCTGGCACAGGGTGCTGAGGCTGGAGAGGGGGCCACGGGGTGCAGGTAGGGCAATCGCCCTCGTCTGGCATCCTAAGAAGGAGGTACAGCACCCTGCCACCAGAGGTCTCCACGCCTGACGGCATCTGCCTGTGGGTGGTATTCGCAAGCTGCTAGCAGGGGTTCTCGGCCTCCTTGGGTTGGGCCCCTGGCGCAGTGTCTCTCCCATCTGGAGCTGCCCCCCTCCTGCGTGGCTCGGAGACTCCTACTGCAGATCTCTGCTTAGGGGTCCTGTGGGGAAGTGTGCAGACTCCCCTGGCCCTTCTCTTCTGCTGCCCTGTCTCTTGTAGGACCAGGGAGCCTGGAGCCAGCCACTCTCGGACTCTAGCTGGATTGGAGGCAAGGCCTTGTCTGGCATTGGGGGTTCAGTGTGCAAGGAGAGCAGCCCAAAAGACTGGTGGCTGCTGGTGAGGCCACACTTTGGGGCTCTGTATCCCTGCCTTACCTCTCTGGGCACAACTCCACGTCTCCAAGTGGAACCTCGGCATGCTCCCCTCAGGCTGGCCCCCGCTTCGCCCAGAGAACAGTCCAAAGTGCTACTGTGATTTCAGAGCATCTGCTCCAGCCACAGGCTCAGTTCACCCTGTCACATGCTCCCACCTCAGGCCCTTTGCACAGCTGTTCCCAAACCTAGAACAGGAAGTCCACTCCAGACCTCCTTGGCCTGCACCCTCGCTTCTCTGCTCAAGAACTCATTCAGAGAGGTCCCTCCCTCCTGCCCTGGAAGTACCAGGCCCTTCTCCTTGACACAGAATACTGCCTGGCAAGTATTAGATGCTCAGTGAATAATCAGACCAGTACATTTGAATGGAAATACAGCTTGAGAGCTGGTGTTGTGGGATAGAAAGCCACACTTAGAATTTAGAAGCTAAAAAAAAAAGTGTGGGGGCGCCTGCGTGGCTCAGTTGGTTAAGCGTCTGCCTTCGGCTCAGGTCATGATCCCAGGGTCCTGGGACTGAGCCCCGCATCGGGCTCCCTGCTTCTCCCCTGCCCCTCCCCCTACTGCTCCTGCCCTCTTTCTCTCTCTCTCCCAAATAAATAAATAAAATCTTAAAAAAAAAAAAAGTGTGGTGTTTGCAAGGATGGCACAGCATGGGGGGGGGGGTTGGTCTGCGGGAGGGAGGGCTGCAGGGAGGTGGCCTGTGGGAGGGGGCTGCAGGAAGGGGTGCTGGGGCCATAGTCCACCAGCCTCCTTCACATGCAAAACCTATGTAGGCTTCCTATAGACACAACCTAAGAGCCTCCAGCTGGGTGGAGCTCCTGTGACAGTCAGTGGGACTCTTAAGTCAGTTGATTCGGACAGGCTCTGAGATGACCCGTTGGAATCTGTCACAGTACTTGCTGCAGAGCATGCAAAGACCCCTGACCTACATGACTACATGTAGAACTAGAACATTTGGGATCTTGCACCTGGGGCTGGGTGCCTGGAGGCTGACCTTTGTTGTTTATTGATGGAGACACAGAGGGCAGGGGCCTCCCTTACAGCCATGCCCATGGAACTCTAGTTGAGCGCACCAGGAAAAGATGCCACCACAAATTTGGCAGAAGGTCCTGCATTGGTCTCAACTAGGCAGTGACCAACCAGACCCCACTTCCCACCAAGTTCTCAGCCCTCGGGTGGGGTTCTGTCCCCCCTGGGGGGCCTCCTCCACATTCGTGGTGGCCTTGGGAGTTCCCCTCTCCCTCCAGCCTCATGGTTGGGTCCTGTCCCTGTCAGTGGTGCTGTCTGGGAGCTGGGCCCACAGGATGCCCTTAAGCGTGGGTCCGAACACTAGCTCAGAGGACTGCCCGCCTCCCACAGTGCCTCCCTTCAAACCAGCTTCACCCTCCTGCCCATCCTTCTTGCCAGATGTGAGCCCAGCAAGACCCAAGACGGGACACAGGTGCTTGAGCCTTCCTCCCCTCGCCAGCCCCACCCTCCAGCCACCCTCCCACTCCCCAGCTCACAGGGACCTCCTCCAGCACTGCTCCTGCCCCAGCCTCCCTCTCTGCCCTTCCGGCTCCCTTCGCAGGACCCTTCCCTCTTCCCTGACCACTCCCTGTTTCCCTTTAGTCTCCCTAGATTGAGTGGTGCATCTGCTGCGGGCTGTGAGGCTGGGACCAGTCCACCGAAGAGGCTGTGGTCAGTCTGGTCCGGCTGGGTCTCCATTCTCCTGGACAATTTATGGGCTCACTCACATGGTCCCAGGACAGACCAGCTTCATCCTTTCCCTGCCGTCCCTGCCCTGGGCCCTGGTCCGGACCCTTCAGGCTGGCGCAGCAGATCTCCCAGACTTGAGGCTTGGGGGTCCTTCCCTCTCACAAGCAAATCTGCTTCAGGCTTCGTAAGGTGCCCTTGGGGGCAGGGAAGAGCCCTCCATGAGGACCCCTGCTGCGGTCTTGCTGGGATGTGGGACCTGGATCCCAGTGGGGTACTGGCTGGCACCAGGACCCTGTGGACCCTCCCTGAGGCTCTGCCTGGTAGGAGCCTGGGGCCCAGCTAGGTGGGACAGTGAGTGAGGCCCTGAGTTTCTCCAACAGAGCAGTCAGCACAAGCCAGCTCTGGCCCTCTGCCACCCCAACTGAGGGACAGAAACCAGCCATCTGTGGCCCCTGGGAGCCCAGATGGCTGGAGGCTGGACGTGCCTCACTCTAGACTTTGACTTCAACATGGTTCTAAAAAGCCTCAGGTCTGCCCATAGGCTGCCCATCAGTGGAGGCTTCCTTGGGGCAGAGGTGGCGGGGCTCAGGCTCCATGCCCTGAACTTATCTGACTGGCTGTCTTGAGACCCTTGAGGTGCGCGGTCCCTCTGTTGCCGCTGCGCTCAGCCAGCAAGGGTGGCCGCTATGAGCCCCAAGGCCCCTCTCTTACCTTTTGCAGACTAGCTTACTTGTAAAATTTCTACTAGGAAATGGCAGAAAACTCACCCCTCAGCATAACAAATGGGAAAGGAGGTGAGCAAGGCTGTCCTCAGAACCCAGACCGCAGGCGGTAAGGATGGAGTATGGCCCCTCCAAGAGGGACATGTCCTAGAAGCCCAAATGGGCCACCTCTGCCCCTCTCCTCACACCCTTTGTCCTTGGTCCTTGATCACAGGGCTCACTGGGTGGCTCCCTACACCCTGCCACCACCCTTGTCCTTCACCCCTCAGGCCACCCTCCTTGGTTGGAAGAGAAGGGAAGGCGGGGGTGGGGGGTGGGGGGTGGAGGAGGGGAGAGTAGGGAGGGAGGGTGAGAGAGGTGTCAGTCTGGGTGCTCTCCGAAGCAGACCCCAAGGGAGAGTGAGAGCTTCAGGAGAGGGGTCCTCAGGAACTCTGAGAAGGATGAGGGAGGAGGGACCAGGGTGAGGTGGGAGAGCCTTCAGGCCCCTCTGCAGACAGGGCAGGAGGGAGCCCTGGGGGAGGAGGCCGGCGCCGGGGGCAGCTGGGGAGTGCCAGTGGCAGGGCTGGTAGGTGTGGGGCAGGATCCTGGGAGCTCCGGTCCTGCCGGGAGCGGGGCGGGAGCGGGAGCGGGGCGGGAGCGGGGCGGGGCGGGGGCGGGAGCGGGGCGGGAGCGGGAGCGGGAGCGGGAGCGGGGCGGGAGCGGGGCGGGGCGGGGGGCGGGGGGGGGGGGGGGGGGGGGGGGGGCCTTGGTGTGAAGGGCTAGCTGCCACGGACGCTGTCACGCAGGCTCTCTCTTGAAGGGACTTCCTTGGACGCCACAAAAGGAAAGGGAAGATGGAAAACCTTTGAAAACTGGCTTTGCCATAACAACATTTAATCAGTTGTGTGCCTCGTGGATCTTCCAACGGCTCACACATCTCATGACTTTGGGTCTGGCAAGGGATGGGGTTTTCCTGGGCTCCCCAGCACCTGGCCTGGGCCCTAGGAGAATTCTCTGTGGGCCCGAGGTATAGATTCAGGTTGGGGCGAGGCTCAGCCACAGTCTTGCCCCTTCTTGGGGGTGGGTCACAAGTCTCTCCCACCTTCCAGGAGGCTCATGCCTTAGTGAGCACACTTTTCCACATTTTTGACCCAGATCCACTGTAAAAAATATTTTTTACATTATGACCAGTATATATAAATCCTTACTGTGTGGAGGGGCAGTCAGTGTATTCTATTCTATCCATTTCTGTCTCGCTCCGTTCTTTTTTTTTTTTTAAGATTTTATTTATTTGAGGGCATCTGGCTGGCTCAATCGTTTAAGCTTCTGCCTTCTGCTCAGGTCATGATCCTGATCCCGATGTCCTGGGATCGAGCCCCAGGTCAGCCTCTCTGCTCAGCGGGGAGCCTGCTTCTCCCTCTCCCTCCGCCCCTCCCCCTGCTGGTGTTTTCTGTCAAATAAATAAAATCTTTAAAGAAAATATTTGAGAGAGAGTGTACATACCAGCACAGGGGGAGGGGCGGAGGGAGAGGGAGAAGCAGGCTCCCTGCTGAGCAGAGAGCCTGACCTAGAGCCTGACTTGGGGCTGAATCCCAAGACCCCGGAATCAAGAACTGAGTCCAAGGCAGACATTTAACAGACTGAGCCAGCCAGGCGCCCCTATTTTTTAATTTAAAAAATCTAATCAGAAGCCACTATAGTGACTTCACCAGAATTCTGGAAGGCACCACAGAAGGCCCTAGTTACCAACATTTACTTTTCAGAGGGCTTATTAGGACTTTCTTACAGAAAATAGTTACCTAAGTAAGGAAGCCATTACGTTTGCAGAAGAAATGGAATGTTAAATGCAGATAAGCCTGGTTTCAGCTATGGGAAAGGCACCTGCCCCCCCCCCGCCTCCCCATTAAGTGGGGGTGGCCTCATTGACCCCTCAGAGCCTGATGTGGGGGTCTTCGCAGGCGCCGCCCACCCCTGGGGACCCTCCCGTGTTGTCCACTGTGCCCGCCTGCACAGTATGTGTGCATGAGCGTGTGCACGCATGCGAGCCGCAGCAGGGAGTCCCTGCGGCTGTCCCCCACGCCTCAGCCCCCCCAAGCTCGGGTACACAGCAGTGAACCAGATGAGGGAGCCGAAGGTGAGCTGAGGACAAAGCGTAAGCTGACACCCTACGACCTCTCCCCCTCCCCTCCCCACTCCTGGGTGGGACTGACGTGACATTCCTCCGGGAAACTCCCAACTGTCTAAAGCCTTGCTAGAGGGAAAAACAACCTTAGCTTGACAATGACAAGGGCTGTGGTATCTGGTGAGTTCTCTTTAGCATATGAAAGTTCTTTTTGAAAATTTCCCTTTCCTTTTGCACAACTCCCGAGTATGGACTCAGCCACCGCTCACAACCCCGGGGCAGCAGGACTCTTCCTGTCCAGGGGTTCCGGGTGCGCTCCCTGGGCTTTAATAAAACCAGCATTCATTTTGCACCGAAGACCTCCCAAGAATTCTTTCTCGGTCGTGGGCTCCGGACTCCACCCCACCAAACCTCACCTATATTTCAAAACCGCATCACCACTAAGGGCCAGAAAGCACTCAGCCAGGACCCGTGACCGGTGGGGAAGGGAGGGGGACCAGAGGTTCCACAGCGACAGCGCAGGAGGCTGAAGGGACTAGCCTCCCCCCAGCCCGGACAAGGCCTGGCGGGGCACTGCGTATGCCAAGGTGTCGCCAAGTTTGAAGGAGCAGGGCCCCCAGGACCTGAAGTTAGGGGTCATGGCGCGGGGACGATGGCCTCTGTGCACACTCACTCGCACCCGACCGCCAACAGCGACGTTGAGAAAGATAAAAAAAACCAAAATCTCCTGCCAACCCAGAACACCGCTCCTCGAGCATCGCCCTACGGAAAGAGCATTAACCCCGAGCACGGGCGCACAGCAGGGCAGCCCCGTCCGGGCGTCCAGACCGAGACGTAGGCCTGGGGGAGAGCAGCACCGCACTCGGTCACCCCTCCAAGAGATAGAAATACTTCTCCAAGGGGCTAGAAGGAATTCGCAAGGACGAGTTTTCTCCAGCGCATGCTCGGAGAGGGGAGGCCGAAAACTCGGCCTTTTGCCGCACCAGGCGAGGGAGGTGCACCCCTCCCGGTAGGGACCGCCGGGAGTCCCCAGATCTACAGTCTCCTCTGGTCTGACTCTCCCTGCCTCTCCTGGTACCTGCTACTCATCCACTCCTGCGCGCTTGCGCTCCGCGGGGGTTTGCTGCCCGCCCTCGGGGGGCCCCAGCCTGTCTGGTGTCCCCTTCCTCCCGGGCTGCCTCTGCCTCTGTCCTCCTCACTCCACCCCTCCAGAAGGCTCCCCCCCCCACCTGCCCCAGACCAGGACAGCTCTTAGCCTCAGCTGACCCCCCCAGCTGTCCCTCCCTCTCTGGGTAGACACGGGTCAGCGCTCCACCAGGGCTCTGGGCGCCTGTAGGCGGGGAAGCGGATTTGATGTAGTTTGGGAAAGCAGGTGAGGTTTGGTGGGGTGGGGCCGTCCCTAGCCCACCCAGAACGCGTGACCGATGACCAATAAAGAATTCTTTGCGACGTCTTTGGTGCAAAAAAGTGGTTTTATTAAAGCCCAGGGGCGGGACGGTGGGCAGAAGGAGCTGCTGCGCGGGGGTTGTGACGGGTGGGAGTGGGCGGAGGTAAGGAAAAGGGAGGGTTCAGAAGGATTTTCATGTTAGAGGATTCATACCAGAGGCCTTGGCGTTGTCAAGCTAAGGTTCTTTTCCCCTCTAGCAAGGAGTTAGTGTTTAGACAGTTGGGAGCTTCCCCAGAGGAATGTCATGGGTACCCCACCCAGGAGTGGGGGAAGGTTGTGGGGTGTCAGCTTACTCTTTGTCCTCAGATTGCCTTCTGCTCCCCCATGGGTGTGGAGGGCTGGGGAGGGGGCTTCACGCCTCCACCCCAGCCCCACCCTCTCTCAGCCCCCATCTCCGGCTTTGGGAATGCAGGCAGCTCATTCAGGAAGGGTAGGCTCTGGCCAGGCCCCCCAAGACCTTGAGCGCTGAGTCCCTGCATTATTTCTGCCCCGCCTCTCCCGTCCTGGCAGAGATTTTTTCTGCTCACTAGGAAGCCTCCGCCCACGTCAGCCAAGGCAGGAATGGCCAAGGAGGTTGGGGAGGTCTTCAGTCACGCATTCTGGGTGGGCTGGGGACGGCCCCTCCCCACGCGGGGTGCCCAGTCCCTTGGCCTGCTGCCTTCAGGCCAAAGGAGGTCCCTCTCTCGGTGCCCCTCGCCTTTCCTCTCCTGCTCAGGCTGGGCCAGGCCCTACGGGGAACGGGACACTGGAGGGCCACTAGGGCCTTGTTCTGCCCCGATGCCCACCCACGCAGCGCTGCTGGCATCACGTCCCCTCCCTGAACACACACAGCATGCACATGAGACCCACTCACACACTGTGCTCGACACGCCGTACACACACCGCACACACACGTGCACCCTGCTCTCTCCACACTCGGCACGCCAGGAGGCCTCCCTGCCAGTCGTGCCCGGCAGCTGGCCCAGGGAGGCAAGTGAGGCCACCCAGCCATGGCACAGAAAGGGGAGTGCCCGAGGGGCACGCGTTCCTAACTGTGCAGCAGGACAGGGCAGGACAGACGCTGAATCCACACAGGCAGGAAGACCCACTTTGACTCAAGGCAGCCTGCTTTCCCCAGGCCACTGTTACCGGAGCCCGTGCCCACGGGCCTCCCTCAGATAGTAACTGACCAAGGCAGGCTGTAGGGGTGGGGTGGGGGCAATGGGGTCTGACCTGGGACCTCACTTCATCGGGCGCCTGGAGCAGCCCCCCCACCCCCCGGCATTTCCAGGTCACAAACAGGTGGGTAAACCCTCGTGAAGTGTTAACTGTCAAGAGCAGGAATAGTTATATGATTAACTAAGTTCTTAGAAAGAGGTGGAGTGAGAACCCTAGAAGCCTGCCACGGGCACTGGCCGCGGAGTGGCCAGGCAAAGTGGAAGAGTCGGCCCAGGGTGAGGACCGCTGATGTCTGCTGCTCCCAGGACTAGGCTGTGGACCCCAGGAAAGCCCCGTGTGTGCCGTGTGGGGCTTGGCCCAGGGTCTGCTGTGCAAATCTGTGAGAGTCTGCATCGGTGCTGACTTCCCGTTTTTGACCCTGGTTATGTAAGCAGTTAATATCGGGTGAAGTGGAGTGAAGGGAATATAGGAACTCTGTACTATTTTTGAAACTTCTTTTTAAGTGTGAACCTATTTCAGAACGAAAAGCTGAAACGTTTTAAAAGCAGCATGGAGGGGCGCCTGGGTGGCTCAGTTGTTGGGCTTCTGCCTTCAGCTCAGGTCATGATCCCGGGGTCCTGGGATCCAGCCCCTCATCCGGCTCCCTGCTCAGTGGGGGGCCCGCTTCTTCCTCTCCCCCTCCCCCTGCTTGTGTTCCCTCTCTCGCTGTGTCTGTCAAGTGAATAGATAAAATCTTTAAATACATAAATACATACATAAAAGCAGCATGGAGTAGGATCCATGGGAGATAAGAGTGGGGGGGGGGTCACAGGCTACTTCCCCGCCTACCTCCCGGGACCGCAGGGGTGTGGTGGGAAGGGGGACTCTGGGCAGCAGATCAGAGAAGGGTAAACTCTGCCCCAGACCTTGTTGGGTCAGGGCTGGGGTGTCAGGGAGAACACATTTTCAATGGATCAAAACCCAAATTGAAAACGGACAACTTGGCAATTTTAAGAAGAAACATAAGAAAATCTATCCATATATTGACAGAAAATATTTTTAGGTAACCCACTAATACATTTAAGAATGTTAACGGTAAAAAAAGTTTGCCTGTTACCATGATATACCAATTAAAAAGAAAAGACACATGCTAAGACACTTTCAATCAATAGTACCACTTACCAGGATGGATCTATCAAAAAAGCGCAAGGCGATCATGTCATGGTGAGCACACGGGCAGGTGGCTCCGGCAACGGCCTACAGCCACTGCAGGGGACAGAACCCAGCTGTGCCCCCTTGTCCTATGCCAGCGCACGCTGAAGGCCCTGGTCACAACAGAGTGAATTCACTGAGGAAGGCCAGATGTGGGCCCTTGCCCAAGGTCACCGGGGGACAGGAGGGTGAGGTCAGGAGGCAGCAGACGGCCCCACAGGACGTGGTTCTTCAAACCCCTCTGACCACAAAGCACCCCCTGCACCCTCCGATGCACATTCAGTGTGGAGCCCTCCCCCACTGCATGGCACGGTCGGTCCCTCGGTCACTCCTGGGGTGTAGAGACAGGGTGTGTGGGTTGAGGCTGGCTCCATGGGGGGTCGAGTTGGGAGATGCTGGAAGGAGGGGTGTTGGGGAAGAGGCTTCAGATTTCCACACAACAGAGGCCCTGCTCTGCCCCCAGGACCTCTCCCTGTGGGGCTGATGCCCCCTTCCCCAGGCCCTGTACTTCCTCCAGCACCCAGCCTGGGGCGGGGCCACACCCTTTTAGGACAGGAGGCTGGGTCAGCCAGGCTTTTCCGCTCAGTAGAAAAAGGACCCGAGGGAGATGTCACTTGGTCGGCTCTGTAGAGGCACAGAGGAAACAGGTGGGCCAGGGCGGCGCTTCTGGTTCCTTCTCTTTGGCACAGACTGGCATAAGGCTCCCTGTGCCTCAGTTTCCCTGCCTATGAAGGGAAGGCCCTGCCCTGGTCTCCAAGGTGCTACAGACCCGACCCTCACAATCCTGTGGGGTTCCCGAGGCCATATTCCAAGTTTGCTGGATGGGGCGGGGAGGAGAGGGGGCTTCTCTTCCTAGAAGAGGTGACTCGGGGGACCTAGGGAGGAGATGAGGCTCTGGGATCTCCATCCCATGGGGAGGAGCAGGGTCCTATGGGCTTGAGAGGGGAAGGCTCTGAGCTTCTGGGTCCAACTTTGGGGCAGGAGCTCAGAGGGGAAGAATGTATGAAAGAGGAAAGGAACCAGCTGAGACACGCTCTTCCAGCACCACCACCACCTGCCTCTGCTGAAGCCCCCCCCCAGCACATCAGCCACCGGAGGCCCCGGGCAGATGCTCCATGTGGAGGCTCCTGGGACGGACTGGGGGAGCAGGTCGTGTGCACTGGAGGAAACGCTTCATGGGGGCGGGGGGGGGGGCCACACTCAGCTGTGCAGAGCTAGCCGCTCCAGAACCAACCGCGGCTCCTAGCCCCTGCGGCCATGGGCACTCGCCTGGCTGAGTGCAGTCTCCCTCCCAGGCAGGCCACGAGAGCCACCCACCCTCCCCTAGGGGGGCTGAATGACCAGCAGACGACAGGAGGATGCAGAAAGGGTTTATTTTCTCCGGGAGCTGGCTGGCACACTGGGAGCAGGTCCCCAGGCTGGGCTGTGGGCTTTGCTCTCCTACAGGGCCGTCCGGTCAGGGCGTAGAAGTCACTGCGTCTTGCGGCAGTGGTTGGTTGATGGTGTTTGCAAAATGGGACAGGCTTGTTGGCATAGCAGGGCACTGGGGGCCTGAGGCTGGGGCTGGCCAGGTGGGTTGGGCAGGAGGGCCTGAGGGTCTGCGGGGTCTGCGTGTGCGGTGCATGCGTGTGCATGTGTGTGCCCGGGCGTGTGGGTATGTGTGTATGTGTGCGTGGGTGGGACAGCGAGCTTGCTTCACGTGCCCGCTGTGTGAGACTCTGTTCAGAACGAGGCCCCGTGCTAGGGTCAGGGCAGGTCACAGCAGGGCCCAGACGAAGACGGGCCCTAGGCTGAGCAGGAGCCCCCCGCCAGGGCCCAGGAGCTGTGCCCCCCCCATTACAGAGGTCCTCTTCACAGCACATCAGACCCTGCAATTCCAGCTTAGCTAGGCCCAGCAGGCCTGAATCCCCCGGGTCGCTATTCTTGGAAAGTTGCTCCATTATACTAGAAACTTCCTTACAGGAGGGGGCACACCCCTTCTGCTTGTACTTCACCTGCTTTCCTGTGGGCAAAAAGGGAGGAGCCTGGCATGAGAGGCCACCCTGCCTCCCTCAGCCTCCTCGGGTCGTCCCAGCTCACCCGCTCCCTGGGGGCACTTGGCCCTCCATCCCTCTGCTGGAGTCCCAACCGGCCCTGTCCCGGAGGAGGCCTCTGGAGGCTGGCCCCTCTCCATGCGGATGCGGACACCGAGGCAGGCTGGAGAGTGGCCCCTGCCAAACCCACGCTCCTCTGAGAGGCCGGGGGAGCCTCAGAGCAGAGCTCCCTGGACCGCCTCCCACCCGTCTGGGTGCTGGGGACTCACCATCGTTCATGGTCAAGGATATATTAACAGTGTAGCAGACGCCGTGCATCAGACATCGGAAGGACTGGCATGGACTGCTGTTCATATCAGCGCAGGTGTAGCACTGAAGGCTCACGGCTGGCCCGGCGGGAGGGCAGGCAGGATGCAGTTAGACCCCTTCAGGCCAGAACCACAGCTCCAGGGCTCCTCCCCACCCTCGGGGGTCCTGGAGGACAGACCCCTCACAAGCCCACACAGGGCCTCTCACAGGGGCTTGCCAGCCTTGGCCCGCAGCACAGGCCCCGGCCCCGAGCCCCATGGCTCACCGTGCTCCCAGCGCAGCAGGAGGAGATGGATGCCTCTCATGTTTCCTGGGGGGGACACAATGCGGGTGGGCCCCTGCGGGGCGCCCCGGGCTCAGGCTCCCACCTCCCCTCCCCAGACCCTGGCCCTCCAGGGCTGAGCCCTCGCCAGCCCGGCTCCCTCCCGCCTCACTCACCCACTGGCCTCAGGTCCTCTTCCGTGAGCTGGTAATGCAGCCACTTATCCCCTGACCAAGGAAGTTGTCCCCCAGTATCCTGTGCCCCAGCAGGAGGAAATTGGGGCTGGGCTCTGCTGTCTCCGCCCTTTTCCGCAGGAGCTGTCAGACCCTAGGCGGGATCCTGAGTCCCAGGCCAGGAGGGGGCCTCACCTCGCCAACCAGCAGTGGCTCTGGGGAAACTCCGGGAGGAAGCTGGGTGCCCCCCCCGCCCCCCGTTCCTGGCTTCACCTTCAGAGGTCTCTCTGAGGTCATGGGACCCTCCCCAGCTGTAAAGCTGAGACTTCTCCATCTGTGTCTCTTCCCCTCCTGGTCCCCAGTCCCCAGTCCCATAAGTCTGTCCTATCTTCCCTGCATTCTCCCCAAAAAATACCCCTCAAAAATCACAAAAGCAGAAAAAAATTTTTTCAATGTTAAATACTTTTATCCCCCCCCATTTTTCTGCCGCACTTGATACACATGTTGAGCAGCTCATTTTTATGGCATCTTCCCCTTGTACACTTGTTCTTAGGGTGAATTTATAATTTGCATAATCTTAGACATCCAGTGGACATAACGGTAGCTTGTCTGACCGGCACACTCAAATAGAATAAAGATGTGTGCTCATGTTAGACTTAAGGCTGACAACGCAGGAGACACAGCTGTTTGGATTAAACTAACAATATTAAAGTAGTCTTACTTCCTTACCGAAGACTTACCCAAATCACATAAACTGGAACAGTATTTGGTTAGTTTCTCTATTTATAAGAGTGTTAGGGATATTTTGTTTCTGTGAGCACTTATTTAGGTGTAAGCAAATTAGAACGGTCTTCTCCGCGGGATTTTATAAATCGATTTGATAACATTATCCAGAGGTAGGGGAATGTCATATATACATAGCATAGTGTATACACACACATCCAGAAAGGTACAACCAAATATGGTAGAGCTTTCTTCCTAAATTCTAGCCTCGAACCAGGCAGAAACACAGTCATACAAAATTCTCTGGTTTATATAAAAGAGTTGCTTCTCCCCTTTGCCCCGCTTTCTAATTTTATCTGAATTGTGTTTCTGCAGATGAGACGATTTGCGATCACCTGCCCTACATGCGGGGGAATGCTTCCCATCAAGGTTTATGGAAGAGGCCTCAAGGTTCTCTCTTGCCGGGATGTGTAGTCTTACGGGGCTGTGGACTAAGTTTTGGTTGGGGTGCTGCGGAGTGGCCAAGCAGCCATCTGGGCGGAAACTCAGCTGAGTGGATAGAAATAACAGGGTTTCCAACTAACCTCCCAGCCTCAGTGGTTGCAGTTAGGGTCCCCGCATCCCTGAGAGCCCCCAGTGGTGGCAGGCAGCCTCCTAGGGTTTGAGTGGGGGCAGGGGCTGAGGGTGGAGTGGAAGGAGGGAGGGAGGGAGGAGGTTGGGGTTTGAAGGACACTCAAGGACAGGCAGGGAGGCTGGTGGAGGTAAGAGCCAGCGGGGCGGGGGGGGGGGGGGGGGGGGGGGGGGGGGGACACAGAGAGGATTTGGAGGAACCAGTCTGGGGAGGTCTTCCGTTTCCTAAAGAGGTCACTGAAGGTCCAAATTATCCTTAGTAAAATCTTGCGAACAGGGAGGAAGTGGACAGAGCTAGCGCCATGGTGGCGGGCCGCATGGCCCCGCAAGTGGGCAGAAAGCAGGACGGCCGGGGAGGAGAGCCTGGGGGTGACGACGAAGGAGAGTTCCAACAGGCCTCTGCGAAGAAGGGGCAGCCTGAACCGCAAGGGACTCAATGTCAGCCCGGTTAGACCTCGCAGCGCCAAGGTTCCACGCGCCAAGGCCGAGGGGCCCGGTGCGGGCCGAACCGTACCCCTCCCGCGCCTGCCCGCTTCCCCTGTTGACGACCTTAGCCTTCAGGGTGGGAGCCGCTTCCGCACGGGCACGCGCTCCAGAGCCTCCGGGGACCCCCGGGCGCGCGACTGAGCTGAACCCCGCATATACTGTGTGTTTTTCCTGCGTGTCCGCACCTCTGGGGAAGTTGGACGATTAGGCCGGATCACGGAGAACAGAAGGGAAGGACGACGAGGATGCTCAGTGCGCCCTAAGGCACACCGCCGACCGGCGCGCGCGCTCAGAGCCCGCCGTCTGTCCTGGCCCTGCTTGTGAGGACCCGAGGGGATGACCTGCCCGGTGAGCAGAGGAAGGGAGGCCAGGGCCGCCGCCCGCCGCAGGGGACGGGGGCTGGGCAGAGTGAAACCGCACACGAGGGGGACCGGGATGCCCCAGCCGGGAGCAGTCATCCCTGCCAGGGGACAGTTGGCCATGTCTGGAGACCTTTCTGGTTGTCAGTCTGGGGGTGGGAGGGGTTTTGCCGGCACGGGGGGTGGGGGTGGGGGTGGGGGGTGGGGGTGGGGGTGGGGGTGGGGGGGAGAGGCCGGATCCTGCCCCAGATGTTCCAGCGGCCCCACCCACTGAGCAGTTCCAGGCCTGGGCTCAGCATCTTCCCTGCTGAGACCATACTGGGACTCGCCCTAGCAGTTGTCCCTGAGCTGCTGGGTGGGCCTCCGCAGCAACACGGCGGCGGGCTTCCTCCTGCAGGCCTGTGCCCTTCGTGGAAACACCTCCAGGAGGCGCTTCTGGGCGCCCTGGGCCCCGGGAGGCGCGGGACGGCTAGAATGGCCTCCCTCTGTCCCTTTCGAGGATTTCCAAGCCTCTGCAAGGAAGGTGGGCTGTGTGTGTTACCCAAAGAAATAAGAATTTCGTTAAAGAGAGTATGTTTGTAAAAGCCCTGTTAGGGGGCTTGTGGCCATCCTGAGGCGGCTCCCAGGCTCCCAGGCGCACCTGCACGTTTGAGGACAGGGCAGGAGGCTTGGGGGAAGAGGGCTGGGTTTGGGAGGGTGCACGGGAAACGCACTGAACCCGAAATGTGCAGATGGCAAAGTCTGGATGCATCCAAGAGGCAGTGCGGACGGGGAATGAGGTGGGAGGTAAGTTCCCAGACCCACCACGTGCTCCACGACCTCGAGGGAGCCCCACGACCTTCCTGGTGGACCCTGTTCTATCATTTCCCAGCCAAGGCCACAAGCGGCCCGAGTGGTGATGTGGCCAGAGTGCCCGGGGAGGGAGTTGCCCTCAGAGCTGCTCTCTGCTGCAGAGCTGAAGGAGCCCGAAGCACGCTTCCTCCTCCTGGTCTGCATTGCTCTAGTCACGCTTACCAGCCGGTGGGTGTCCACTCAGGTCAGTAGGCTGAGACCTGCTCTGATGCTCACGTCACCCCAGACTTGGTGCTCGGAGCCCTTAGAGCTGGCCTCTGTGTTCTGCTGTGTCCCCAGCGTGCAGGGAGCACATCCTGGCTTTGTGTGGCAGAAGGAATGTTCCAGGCTCCTCCTGTTGTTTCCCGGATCCAGCCCCGGAGCGGATGTTTCTCCCCCGAGCCCAGGTTCTTCTTGGTGCAGAGCCATTCTAGGGTCACACTGTAGACGTGCTTGCCACGGCGGGGTGTCACTGCCCCAGACTCTCTCAGTGCCCAGAGCCAGGAGACACCGGTGTCATGTGAGCCCACAGCCCCGGCTGCCTCTTGGCTGCCCCTTTCCCGCATGGCTCCCATGGCCCACAGTGGCTCAGTCCCCCTGCCGGTCACCAGTCTCCGTTCTCGCCTGTTCTGGGTTGAACCGGCTTCCCCAAAAGATAGGTCCGAGTCCTAACCCCCAGTGAATTTGACCTTTTTGGAAGTGGGGTCATTGCAGACATAATTGGCTAAGTGGAGATGAGCCCATACTGGAGCAGGGGGGGACTCTGACTCCTATGTTAGCGAGAGTCCTTCTTAGAAGACAGGTGTGCGGGGAGAGGAGGGCCAAGTGACCAGAGGGGCAGAGGCGGGAGAGAGGCAGCCTCGAGCCAAGGAATGCCAAGGACCGCAGGTCAGCTCCAGAAGCAGGGGAGGCAAGGCACGAGTCTTCCCTGCGGGAGCACAGCCCTGCCGACCTTGGTTTGGGATTTCCAGCCTCCAGAACTGAGACAGAACACATTTCTAGAGTGTGAAGCCACCCTGTTTATGGTTGTTTGATGCAGCCCCCCGCCCAGGCCCCTCCCTGCAGACTGCCTTCTCCACTGTGGGGCGTTTCCACCAGATGAGCACCACCCCCCCCACCCCCCCATCTGGGGCCCCTCAAGCCAGGTGTGTGTATCCTGATGACCGCAGGATAGAAGACTGCAGCTTCACTAACTGAGCAAGAATGGTTAGGTCTGGGCTCTTGATTCAACTGGGGTCCCTCCGTCCACGTGGGCCTGAGCCTGACAGTCCCGAGCAATGGGGCTTGGCAAGCCCTGTAGGACAGGGTTAACTAGGGCTCGGAAAGTACGAGGCTCAGGTGCAGCGGACCCTCGGGGACGCCTGCACTGCCCAACCTGTAGCGCCGAGTCCGGGGCCCCCCGCAGTACCTGCCCGACCTGCAGCCCTGTGCTCGCGGCCCCCGCAGCTGAGCTCCACTAGATGGCGCCCCGGGAGCGTGTCAGTGCGCACGACCGCAGGCGAGCCTAGGCAGAAGCCCCGAATGGCCGCTCACTCCCTGACGGCTGGGGGGTTGGTGCCCCGAACGCAGCGGGCGGCTTCTCCATCCTCAGCCCCAAACCTGGCACCTGCTCGTGGCAGCGCAGCTGCTGGGGGCAGAGAGGAGAGGCTGGGGGCGGAAAGAGAAGCCTGAGAATGGGGGAGAGCCGGCGGGCCTTCCAGGGGACGCCCTGTGCGCGGGGTGGGGTGAGGGGACCAAGCGGGGGGCGGGGCTCTGCTGTCCTCCGGGGACTTCCAGCCGGAAAATGCGCACGGAGGGAGAGGGGGGGTCTCTTTCAAGCTCAGGAGTGAGAAGGTAAAGGGATTCGGCAACAAGTAAAGGAAGCTAGAAAAGCCTCCCTCCCTGAGCCCCAGTAATTGCAGTCCAGGGAAGTGACCTTCTGCAGGTCAGCTCTGCACGCCCCACTTACGCGCTCCTGGTTTATTTAGCGCCTGTTCCTAACAGGCTGTGCCAGCTCCTGGCCGTCCATCCGCGAAAAAGGGGATTTCTTTGCCTTAATGAAACTTGGACTATGATGCGCAGTAAGAAGTAACTCGCTGGGTGTTGCGGGGCTGGACAGGAAGGACGGCCTGGGGCAGGGGCTTTCAGCTGGAGTCTGGAGCATGGTGGAAGGTGAAGTTGCCATTTTAAACCTAATTTTGTAATTTCAAGCTGGAGGAAGGGATATTTGAGCAAAGACAGAAAAAGGAGAGCGAGCCGTGAGTGTGCAATGTGTCTGGAATGTTCTAGAGACAGCCGAGGGGGTGAGTGGGGGGGAGAGGGGTGCAGGCCAGGGTCTGGCTGAGGTGGCTGTGAGCCGGAGCAGAGGCCCGTCCCAAGTGCTCTGAGGGCAGAACCGACAGGATTCCTTTGTGAACGACGGAGAAACTTCGTGAAAGAGGAACAGGCCCTCCCTGGGGAAATTCTCCAGTTGTACAAACAATGGATTATTTTGTGCCTGTTAAATCATGTGCGGGGTCCTTCCCACTGATGGGGTATAGTCTCTGTGCCCTACTCAGTGCGGAGAGTATGTGCACACACAGACACGTACGAGTGTGTGTGTTGCTGAGGCTGTGCGGGCTTGTTTCCCTCTGGAGCTTACATTTTTTAAAAAAGATTCTTATGTTTATGTAATCTCCACAGCCAGCGTGGGGCTTGAACTCACAACCCTGAGATCCAGAGTCACTGACTCCGGGGACTGAGGCAGGGTGTGGGGGGGTTGCCTGGGAGGTTACCCTTCTGAGTCCTCCTGATTTCCGGCATGGTTTGGGGTCTTTGAGAGAGCCGTGCAGAGACTCAGATATGACCAAACAGCTTGAAGGAACTAAGGTTGACTTTATGAAACCTGGAGCCATAAAGCCCCTTGGAATTGCTGGCCTGATACCTTGCTTACAGAGTCCCAGCAGCCTCACCAAGTGAGTAAAGAATATCACTTCCTAGCAGGTGCAGGAACCTCAGGATCCTCTGGGAACCTCATGAGGAGGAATCTGCCCAGATGGGCAGATATTGCAGGCATGTCTGATGGCAAGTCCTTGGCTTAGCTTCTGGCCTGGAGATTCTACCAAAAGTTCTATCTAGACTCCTTATCAAAAGTTCCAGCAAGTGGCTGGAACTCAGTCGTTGAGCATCTGCCTTCGGCTCAGGTCTTGATCCCAGGGTCCTGGGATCGAGCCCCACATCGGGCTCCCTGCTCAGCGGGAAGCCTGCTTCTCCCTCTCCCGCTCCACCTGCTTGTGTTCCTGCGCTCGCGCGCGCGCACGCACAAGCTCTCTCTCTCTCTCTGTCAGATAAATAAATAAAATCTTTAAAAAAAATAAAGTTCCAGCAAAGCAGATTTTTAAAAAAGATTTTATTTATTTATTTGAGAGAGAGCACAAGAGCGGGGGAGGTTCCTAGGGAGAAGTAGACACCCCATTGAGCAGGGAGCCCGATGTGGGTCTTGATCCCCGGACTCTGGGATCGTGACCTGAGCTGAAGGCAGACGCTTAAACAACTGAGCCACCCAGGCGCCCCAGCAAAGCAGATTTTAAAAGATCTATATGATCAATCACTATTGTTGCTGAGTTTATGAAATAATCAGGCCAAGTTTGTTAAAATTATACTTGTTTTACAAACGAATTAGTCTTAAGTTGGCTACTTCTGGAAATAACAGTGATTTTAGTCAGAAAAATTATGTGTCAATAACACACCTTTACAGAGGTTAAATCGTAGTTTTGATTGTCTTTGAGTATTTGTTGTTTGCCTAAGCTGGACAAATTGAGAAACTTCAGAGGCATTACCACGATAGCTCACGTATAGACCATCTTGCTTGTTATTCTATGGAGATAATAACAGGAGCCCATGGGCACGTGATTCCTTAAACAACTAGACAATGAGATTGATTCCCCAACAATCGTGTACCTCAGCGATCACCTTGACCAATTCTGTGTGGCTAGGATGACAAAATCGTTCCCTAAAAGCCAGAGCGTACCCCACTCCATGGGTTAGCCATGGACTTGTGGAGATAATGGATGGCCCCACTTTCTTTGTGATTGGATTGGATGATGCACTTGGGGATGCCCTTATCCTGAGACAAGTCTTCTCCCACTTGCCAGTGATTCCTCCTAATTAGGGTAGTGTTAAGGCTTGACCTCAGACAAAGAAGGCTTCTTGATGGTTTTATTCCTTAGTCACATTTATCCTAGAAGTTACCTCTGTTGATATAAAATTACAAGTAGAGGCTTTAGCCAAGCATGCAGTGACCGCCTTTAACTAAGCGTGACATACACTCACCCACAAATGCAAAAGGCGGCCCTCCAAAACTGAAAGGCCCTTGATATCCTGACTGCAGTTCAAGGAGGCCCAGAAGCAGATGACTGGCTCCTCACGGGACTCAGGGACTCTGTGGCCCTAACTTGTGGCCGTGGCTTCCCCCAGGCCGGATAGACTGCTGGACTCTGGGTTTTGCCTGGATGCACGGACACTTTATTAAAACCATTGCCGGGGCGCCTGGGTGGCTCAGTTGGTTAAGCGACTGCCTTCGGCTCAGGTCATGATCCTGGGGTCCCGGGATCGAGTCCCGCATCGGGCTCCCTGCTCAGCGAGGAGCCTGCTTCTCCCTCTAGCCCTCCCCCCTCTCATGTGCTCTCTCTCTCTCATTCTCGCTCTCTCAAATAAATAAATAAATCTTTAAAAAAAATAAATAAAACCATTGCCAACCCAGCCAACCTTCCCAATTGAAAACAAGGGTGGGCATGTTCTGTGTTTCACTGGTATGACCGTCTAGCATCCATCTTTGTTGCCTCGTTGGGCCTGGGGGATGTTGTCTGGCACATGGAAGCTCTTAATAAGTACGTGGTCAAAGCCCTAAATGACACTGAAAATAGCATTTCTCTACTAAATACTGACATAACACAAATGCGTAAGGCCGTTTTACAAAATAGAAAGGTGTTAGATGTTTTAACTGCTGCACAAGATGGAACGTGTGCTATTATAAAGACAGAATGCCGTGTACACGTTCCAGATTTCCACTAAATTATTTCCGGGTTTCCAACAGACATGAATACTCAATTGGCCCTTTCCAAGATCCCTGTCTTCCCTTTAATGATTTGGTTCAACTCCTGGACTGGAGAATGAGTTTTGTCAACTATCCAAGGACTCTTGGGGCACCTGGGTGACTGGGTCCGTTGAGCGTCTGCCTTTGGCTCAGGTCATGATCTCGGGGTCCTGGGATGGAGTCCCTGGTCGGGTTCCCTGTCCAGCGGAGAGTCTGCTTCTCCCTCTCCCTCTGCATCTCCCTGTGCTCTCTCTCTCTCTCTCTCAAATAAATAAATAAAATCTTTTTTAAAAAAAGAACTCTTATTTGGGTTTCTTTTTCTTTTTGGTCTTCTGATCATGTTTTGCTGTCTTCTCCCTTGTGTCTCCACCTGGTGCTGAGACTCCTCCGCTGCCATACCTTCCAGCCGACAGAAGATCCTTCCACCCGGGAAGATGCACACATGCGGTCTCTCTTGGATTCAGCTGCCTCTGCCTTTCATAACTCCCATGTCTTTAGAAGCCCCAGCTGACCAATACTGAGCCACAGGTAGGGACATCTCTCCGCTCCTATTCAGCAGGAAGCCGTTACAGAAGGTGAGACCTTCCACTCTCAAAGACCTTAAAGATTTAAGGATCAAAATTGTTCAGGGGGGGATGATGTGGGAAACAAAGGCAGAAGAAAAATAAAATTTCTTACTACCTACAGCCCATTGGCAAGTCCTTGAAACAGGCAGAGTGACCTTCCTCTAGGGGCTCAGCTGCCTGGATGTTGACACTTCGCTAAGGGCAACAAGCAATTCTAGCCCGAACCCCCAGGATCCTGTAAGTCCACCTTAACATATAAAAACTCTTTTGGAAACCTTATCTCTCTCCCCCAAGATACATGTTGGCAATCATTCTCCAAGCGTATGACCCACCGATGTACATCTGAAGGGTCTCCTGACTGAGTTTTTATGAAACAGTAATAAATGACCTTTGCCCAACAATAGCTAACCCCCCTCGAGGTCCTGGAAACCTTGTTTCCAAAATTCCCTAGAGACTTACACTCTCTCCAACCCCCTCCGAACTTGAAAGTACATCATGGGTCACTCCTCCTGACCCCAGTGTGGCTTCTCTTTCTGGCCCCGGGGCCTTTCCCAAGCTTTAATAAAACCACTTTTCTGTACCAAGGACATCTCAAGAATTGTTTCTTGGGCTGTGGGCCCTGGACTTCACCAACATTCCGAAACTACATCTAGCATTCCAGGGAATGAGCAGTTTTACAGGGTTTTACACTTTTTTACATCTTGTAAAAGCTCAAAGGATTGTAGATTAGCATATAGGCAGGAATCATAAGTTTAATGGCAACGAATGTGGAGAGTAGAATTGGTCCATAGGTTGAAGACAAGATGGTTTTCCTTTAGACGACTCATTTACAAAGCAGCTGCATAATGTATGTTTGGTGGGCCATAGATCAGGCTTTTGGTTTAAACAATGTTTCTGTGTGGTCATACTGACTGGGAAAGTAATCTGAAGTGGCTTCCTTATATCTCAGGCCTTAGAGAGCTTCTTCGGTCAGAGCCCAGGGAGAGGCAGTGGCAGGACACCTGTGGACCCCATGCTCCCTTCCTGCTAGTAGTCTCCTAGGCTTGCATCTCTGGCACCTACTGTTTCCCAGGGGCTGTTCATCTCTTACTACCCTTCCTACACCTGCACTCAGAGATGGTAATGCTTACCCGTTTTCAGAAGCCCCCCTGAGGCTGGGGGCTTGAAGCCACTTGCCCTACGGGTGGGTGACCCTCCCGGGCTCTGCACTCCCTCTGCTCTGGGTGGGAGGGCCAGGTCCTTAAGGGCTGGGCCCAGAGGCTGGTGGCCCCCCTGGGCCCTGCTGCTCCTCCCTAGGGAGGGGAGAGGCTGGAGGCTGGGCGGGTGCAGGCCGCCTGTGGGAGCAGCAGGAGGTGGGTGGGGCTGGGTGAGAAGGAGGAGGAGGGGTGGGAGGAGGAGCCCAGAGCTCTAAGTTTCCATTTCCTGCAGCGGGGGTGGGGGTGGGGGGAGGCAGGTAGGGCGGGGAGGGCAGGGGCGGGGCGGGCCGAAGGAGCCCCAGACTCGCCCTGCCCTGGCATCCTGCCCAGGCTGCAGTGAGGGGCCAGGCACACTGTGGTCAGGAGCCCAGACTCCCCGGCCTCAGCGTCAGGTGCCCGGTGACGGCCCCCCCATCTCAGTAGCCAAAGTCAGCTCTGTGTTCTGGCCCCGGTTTGCTGGCATCCCCGCAGGGAGGGGGTCTCTCTCTGGGGAGCGAATGGGTGTGTCTGGCCCCTGTTCCCTAGCCTGCCCCTCCAGGCTGCTGGCTCTGCCGCCTGCACCTGCTAGCCTGGGAGGTGGAGGGATCCTGCCTCAGCTCTGGCCTCCTCCTGTGGTGGCCCCGGGCCAGGCAGGCCCTGCGCCTCCTCTCCCCGGTCCATGACATCTTTTAATGAGCTAGAGAAGATCACCTACTAAGGAGTGACACTGAGAATAACCGCTGAATTTTTGACAGCAACCAGGAAGCCGAATAAGGTAGGTGACAACCTAGAGTTCTCTGTGCAGCAAAAGTACCAAAATAAAGGTGAAAGAAAACCATTGTCAGAGAAACAAAACCGAGAGTTTCTTACTTGCACTAAAGAAAGTGTAGGAAGTATTCTTCAGCCAGAGGGAAAAGGATACCACTTGTAAGGGAAGGATCCAGGAATGAGGAAAATACTGGTGAATAAGTGGTAAATCTAAATGAACACTGATTTTGTAAGAAGATTAGTAAGTGTGTCTTGTGGGAGTCAAATTTATAGAGGGAGAATTGAAATTCACCACACAGAGCTAAGTGCGGAGCCCAGCACAGCTGCAGAGCCTGCAGGAGGTGGGGTGGGGCCCGGGCACCGCCTTGGGCAAGGCCTCTCCAGCCCAGGACACCTTCCTGTGTCTGTGCCTTCTCCAGGTCAGCACTGCACACCTCCAAAGGGAATCTCCACTTCCAAACTAGTAAAGGGAATGACGAAGAAAATACACAAAATCACCAAAAAAGGAGGCAAAGAGAGAAAAGAAGAAAGGAACATAAATGCATCGGGATAGATCATAAAAAATCATAGTAATATGGAGGATTAAAACTCAAGTATATCTCCATAATTTATTAAATGTAAATGGATTTAATGCTCCAATTAAAGATTTTTTTTAAAGATTTTATTTGTTTATTTGAGAGAGAGAGACACAGTGAGAGAGGGAACACAAGCAGGGGGAGTGGGAGAGGGAGCAGCAGGCTTCCCGCGGAGCAGGGAGCCCGATCCCAGGACCCTGGGATCATGACCTGAGCTGAAGGCAGATGCTTAACGACTGAGCCACCCAGGCGCCCCTGCTCCAATTAAAAATTAAAGTTTTTCTGAATAGTTTTTAAAGACCCAATATATGCTGTTCCGAGAGGTCCACCTGAATTGTAAGACTCCGTAAGGGTTGAAGCAAAACCGTGGAACGTGGCGAGCCCTGAAATCTTTAAAAAAATCAATCTTGTGGGGTGCCTGGGTGGCTCAGTCGTTAAACATCTGCCTTCGGCTCAGGTCATGATCCCAGCGTCCTGAGATCGAGCCCCGCATCGGGCTCCTTGCTCGGCGGGAAGCCTGCTTCTCCCTCTCCCACTCCCCCTGCTTGTGTTCCCTCTCTCGCTGTCTCTCTCTGTCAAATAAATAAACAAAGGGTTTTAAAAAGAATCAATCTTGTATAATTACATTATCAAAAGACAAAACAGAAACCATACAAAGTAGTTTCTCCAATCACCATGCAATTATACTGTAAACCATTAACAGAAATACAGAAAATCGTCCTCTATTTGGAGATAAAGAAATATTTTATTTTTTAAGATTTTATTTATTTATTTATTTATTTATTTATTTATTTATTTATTTATCCCAGGACCCCGGGATCATGACCTGAGCCAAAGACAGAGACTTAACCATCTGAGCCACCCAGGCGCCCTGGAAATAAAGAAAAAATTTAATAAATAACTCATGGGTCACAGAAGAAATCAAAATGGGAATCAGACAGCCAGCTAACTAAATGATGAGGGACTTGCCAGCAACCAACCACACTTGGAGAGAACTGTATGGTCTTACCTTGGTACATCAAAAACAAGAAAAGATTCGACATTAATGAAGAAAGCGACCATCAAAAGGAGTTACAGAAAGAACGGCAAAATAAATCCCTAACAAATAGAAGGAGAAAGAAAGTGGAAGGGAAACTAATAGGAGATCAGAACTTAACCACACAGAAGCCACGCCTGCAGTGGACAGGGCTCCCCAAACAATGATTCGTTTGGAAACACTAATGGCATGTGTAAGTGTGGTGAGACTAGTCACGATAAAAAGGGAACTAGCGGTCTCAGGAATGGGGAAATCGTGCGGCGGTCTGAGGGGCCGTGTCTCCCTCGAACCCGCCTCGGAGCTTAACCCTGGCTGGCATCTGAGTCCTGAGAGTCACGCCTTCCTGAATGGGACTAGTGTGCTTACAAAAGAGGCTCCCTGGGGCCCTCTAAGCCCTTGGGCCGGGTGCTGACGCCCAGAGCAGGCGGCTCTGTGCCAACAGGCGGCCCGACCTCAGCGGCCCCGAAGCTGACGCCCCTCCCCCCCACCCCCCGCCGTGGCGTTCGTGGCTCTAGCCCAAACAGATGAGGACAGTGCCCAAGACAAGCGCTAGCCCAACACGTTTAAAACCTAACGCAAGGATTTTACTAACACGTTTAACATAAAAATTTGAAAATTTAAGTGGATGAGGAAAATTATTCCTCAAAAGCTAATAAAACCATTACAAGAAACAATAGAACACAAAAAGCTCTGTGTTTTTGTTTTTTTTTTTAAGTTTTACTTCGACAGAGCTGTGCACTCACGGGAGGCCCGCGGACCCCGCGCTCAGCCTCCCCGCAGCCGCCCAGCCTCGGGGGCGGCGCGTGGCCCGGGCGGGGACACGGGTGCCGGTGCCGCTGGGGCCTCGCTCTGCGTCCCGCGGCCCTAGGACCCCTGCGGCCTCCGCCCCCTCGAGCGTGCGGAGCGCTGGCACCACGCACCGAGCGACTAAGCCCCCGCCTCGCACCGCGCCCAGCTCCCACAGCAGCTCAGCGGCTCTCCGCCCCGCAGACGGGTCACTTTGAGAATGGTGCTTGGTGCGCTTTCTTGCTTTTTGCTTTCCTGCCCTTTCTATGGAGAAGTGACCGACTTGCAGCCTGCCAGCGTCAGCTGTGCCGCGTGCGGACCTAAGTCACGTTTGCAGTGAATCGATGGCCAAAGCAGGCCCTCAGACGGCACAAATGTCCTCTCCTCGCCACAAGAACTCAGGATCCACTCCCTTGTCCGCCTGCAGAGGCGCCAGAGAGCCGCACTAGCCGCCTGGCGCCCACCGGACAGGCCCGCACTGCTTCTCTCTCGCGCCGCGTCGGTCCTTTGGGCGCCCCTCCTCCATCTCCCCTCCCCCACCCCACCTGCGCAAACCACAGGTCTGATCTCTATCTCTGTTTTTTTAATGTGTGTGTGTGGTTTTTTTAAAAAGATTTTATTTGAGAGAGAGCGAGCGAGTGAGCGAGAGAGCGCGCACGAGCAGAGGGAGGGCAGGGAGAGGGCCAGAGAGGGAGAAGTAGGCTCCCCGCTGAGCTGGGACTGGGGATTCGGGATTTGGGACTCGATCCCAGGACCCTGTGATCATGACCTAAGCCGGAGGCAGAAGCTTAGCCGACTGAGCCACCCCCAGGCGCCCAGATCCGATCTCTTTTTCTACAAGTTCGGTTTTTTTTTTCTTCTTTCTCTTTTTTTTTTAGGTTCCATGTATAAGTAAGTAAGTGAGGTGGTCAGGTATTTGGCAGCGCTTGTCTTTCTCAGACTTATCTCACCAGGTCCATCAGGTTTCCGAAATGGCAGGATTTCCTTTTTCTTCCCGGCGGAGTAACATTCCACTGTGTATACACCACACATCCTTCATCCACTGGACGGCGGGTGGACACTTAGGTTCCCTCCATGTCTTGGCTATTGTGAATGACACTGCTGTGGACGTGGGTGCAGGACAATGTGATTTAAATGCAGCCACACAGTCTGTGGCTTTTCCACACAGCATAACATCCTGGAGACTCCGAGGTAGTTCTGCTGAGCCTTTCCTGATGTGGGTTCATCACACGTGCCATAACCCTCACCCGGTGGGGGCATCTGGGTTGTCTCCACTTTTGGGGGTGCTACAGACAAGGCTGCCATCAAGCAATCATGACCCGTGTCTTCCTCCTCATGTGTCACGGGATAAACTGCATCCCCAAATTCACATGTTGGAGTCCCAACACCAGCACCTCAGAGGGTGATCGTGCTTGGAGATGGGTCTTTGCAGAGGTGATTAGGACAAAGGAGGTCACTGGGGGCCCTGATCCACGCTGACCGGTGTCCTTACAAGAAGGGGAGACCAGGACGCAGACACACACACACACACACACAGAGACGCTCATGGGAGGACGTGGGGAGGGGACGGTCATCCACACGCCAGGAGGACCAGCCCTGCCCATGCGTGGAGCTCTGACTTCCGGCCTCCAAGACTACGAGAGAGACGGCAGGTTTCTGTTGCCTGAGCTGCCCTGTCAGTCGTGTCTGTTGTGACGAGTGGGGGTCCCTCTTCTCTGCAACCTGCCATGGATGCCTGCTGGGTGAGGGGAGGGGTGGAGGGGGAGGCGTGTCAGGGGGTGAGGGGGACAGGAGGGCCTGGGCAGCTGTGGGCATTCGGGGAACAGGGGGAAGGGTTTCTTGCTTTGACCACACCTCAGGTGGTGAGGCACGCTGGGGTGGAGAGAGTCAGGGGTGAGTGAGGGCTGTAACTGCCCCACCCCCGTCACAGCTGGACAGAGGCCCTCTGAGGACAGGCAAGACACAACTTGCCTGCCTGCCCTGCACCTGCCCTGCCCCTGCCCTGCCCCTGCCCTGTCCCTGCCCCTTGCACCTGCCCCCTGCACCTCCCCAGCACCTGCCCTGCACCTGACCCCTGCCCCTGCCCTGCCCCTGCCCTGCACCTGCCCCCTGCGCCTGACCCTTGCACCTGCCCAGCACCTGCCCTGCACCTGACCCCTGCACCTGCCCTGTCCCTGCCCTGCACCTGCCCCCTGCACCTGCTCTGCACCTGCCCCCTGCACCTGCCCTGCATCTGCCCTGCACCTGCTCTGCACCTGCTCTGCACCTGCTCTGCTCCTGCCTGCTTGGCCAGGTGAGCCAATGGACCTGCTTCCTCTGGGTCCCCCCAGCCCCTGAGAACCCTGGCTGCCATCCTGAGGGCTGGGAGCTGACCTTCCAGAGGGGTCCCTTGCTGCCCAGAGGGGGAAAGCAGGGCACAGAAAGGAAGGGGCTTGCTGGAGTTCCCACATCGAATGCAGCCAGCACCCCTCGGCGTTTTCCTAATTCACCCAGATGCGTCACTGGACCTACTATTGTTTTTGCAGCCCCTGGAGAGTTGCCCTCCAAAGGGCTGGCTGACATCCCCAGAGATGCCGTGAGGGGCCATGGGGCTGTGCTCACCTGGTACCAGGACCTCTGCTGCTCAGAGTCCCCACCTCAGGGGTTTGTGCTGCCCTCTCCAGAAGGCAACCACAGGCTCTGCCTCTCAGTAGCTTCCTTGTCTGAGCCTACCTGTGCACCCACGGGGCGGTGATGCTCACAGGCTTCCCCACACCGGGGGTTGGGGGGGTGGGGGCAGATGTGTCTGGCAAGCTGGTACCTCTCAGGGGTTTGGTTTGGGAAGCTGCCACCAGGCTCATGCCAGGTCCCAGCCTGTGAGGCTGTGGTGTCAGAGGGCAGGGCAGGACCCAGGCGTGGCCTCTGACCACCAGCTCTGTCCCCCCCAGCCCAGGTGCTCCTTGGTGACCAGGGTAGCGCTTCCAGCCCACATCTTGCAGAGAACACCTGCGTGGGGTGTGTGTGGGGGGTGGCTCAGGCGTTAAGCGTCTGCCTTTGGCTCAGGTCATGATCTCAGGGTCCTGGGATCAAGGCTCCCTGCTCAGCGGGGAGTCTGTTTCTCCCTCTTCCTCTGCTCCTCCCCCCCCAGTCTCTCTCTCTCCCTGTCTCCCCCATGCTCTCGCACTCTCTCAAATAAACAAAAATCTTCAAGAAAAAGAGAGAGAGAACACTGCTCTGCCGGACCACACGCAGCAGTGAGCACCGCCCCTCAGGAGGGCAAGGAGGCTGGGCGCTGCGGAGCGCACGGGTCCTGCGGCAGGGGGCTGCGGAGCGTCTGGTGAGGTCGGGGAGTCTGAGAAGACCCCGTTTCTTTTCTTTCTCTCTCCTTCCTTTCCCTTTCCTTCCTTCCTTCCTTCCTTCCTTCCTTCCTTCCTTCCTTCCTTC
>NW_027397067.1:81995760-81997472 GCF_003265705.2 Callorhinus ursinus | reverse complement strand
TTCCTTCCTTCCTTCCTTCCTTCCTTCCTTCCTTCCTTCCTTCCTTCCTTCCTTCTTTTTTTCTTTCTTTTAGATTTTGTTTTTAAGCAATCTCAGCACCCAATGTGGGGCTCAACTTACAAACCTGAGATCAAGTCCTGTGCTCCACTGACTGAGCCATCCATGTGCTCCAAGAAGACCCAGTTTCTAATCCAAGTACATAACGTTTGCCAGGTAAATGCTGTAATGGCCCTGGTCTTAGTCTTCTCTTTCCAAAATGGAAATGAGTCTGTTGTCTCCATCCCAAGGTCTTTAGAATGAATGAAGGAGATGGTCCATGTGGGACACTCCACACAGCGTGTGGCACAGGACATACTCAGTTTAAGAGACAGATTGTTATAATTATTGAACAGAGGGTATAGGGCTGCACATAAAGGAAGAGGGAGAAGTATGGGGGAGAGGGTACAAGACTTGACCCTGGTCATACTCTGAGCCCTGATCCTGGTCACATGCTGAGCCCTGACCCTGGGAACATGCCGTGCCCTGACTTCACTCACCTTTTCCTGTGCATCCCCATAGAATGGGAGAGTAATCTGGAAGGGCCCGGGCAGGCCACTGGGAGGTTTGCTCAGAGGGGTGAAGAGTGCATTACACAGGTTTCAATCAATAGCCCTCTGTCGTATGTGTCCCAGGTTCCCCAGACCAGGAAAAGATAACCACAGAACCACCTGCCCTGGGTTGCGGGAGAGTCTGGTCTGCTCCCGTTGTAATACAGCTTCTCTGCAACAGGGCAGGGGGCGGCTGGCCCTGCGTCCTGGTGGCCACCTCAGGAGCTAGCACTGAGACCAGCCTCAGGAATGCTCAAGAGATGCAGTGCTAGGAGTCTGGAGCCCGTTTGCATTGTGTGGCTGACATGCTGTGTGACCTCAGGCATGACACTCCCCGTTTCTGGGCCCCACCTCCCTGCCCCAGTTCCTGGCCTGCCCCAATGTCACCGGGCCTGGCACCTCCACACTTCAGATTCCAAGAGAGAATGGACCCAAATGTGGGACACTACAAGATACTTGTGCATGTCTGTGCTGGGTCCTTGCTGCTGTCCAGGGTGTGGCCCAGGGACTTGGCCACTGCTGGCCTTTCGGGGCTCCTGTGCTGAGGCCCCCATTGCCTCCCCTCACTGTCTCCAGGCCCAGGCCTACAGCCTCGGTCAGTCGTCGGTCTCTTAATGCTCTGAAAAATGGCTGCCTCTTTGTCCCGTTCCTCTCTCTCTCTCTCTCTTTTTTTTCCAAAGGTTTTATTTATTTATTTGACAGAGAGAGACACAGCGAGAGCAGGAGCACAAGCAGGGGGAGTGGGGGAGGGAGAAGCAGGCTTCCCGCGGAGCAGGGAGCCCGATGCGGGGCTCGATCCCAGGACCCTGGGACCATGACCTGAGCCGAAGGCAGACGCTTGACGACTGAGCCACCCAGGCGCCCCTGTCTAAAGCTTTGGGCACAGATTAGCCTACTGTCTTCTAGAAGAATCCACAGCTGTGTACAGTTTTCCTCAGTGCTCATTCTTAACTCTGAGTAACACTGGGTTTTACGATTGAAAATCAAATAAAACAGCGGAAGGCATGGGCTGGGTGACACAGGGCTTCCTTGTTTGAAGTTTTTGTTGCCAGTGAGGCTGAGCATTCATGTCCGTCCGTTTGCTTAGGAGTCACCGGCCCCGGGCGCCTGGGTGGCTCAGTTGGT
>NW_027397067.1:81987784-81995660 GCF_003265705.2 Callorhinus ursinus | reverse complement strand
GAGGGGGGTCTGCTTCTCCCTCTGACCCTCCCCCCTCTCATGCTCTCTCTCTCTCTATCTCATTCTCTCTCTCAAATAAATAAATAAAATCTTAAAAAAAAGAAAAAAGGAGTCACCAGCCCTTCCTTCCTGTTATTTGCCTACATGGCAATTTTAACACTTGCTTATATATTAAAGATAAAAGTCCCTTGTCGAGCACTTTTCCTCGGCTTTTAGTTTTTGTTTGTGCATAAGATTGACATTTTCTTTCTTTTTTTAAAGATTTTATTTATTTATTTGACAGAGACAGAGAGCACAAGCATGGGGAGCAGCAGAGGGAGAAGCAGGCTCCCCGCTGAGCAAGGAGCCTGATGCGGGGCTCGATCCCAGGACCATCATGACCTGAGCGAAGGCGGACGCTTAACCAATTGAGCCACCCAGACGGCCCAAGATTGACATTTCTATCATGGAAACTATGAAGCCTTCCCTTTGCTGCTCAGGAAGTCCCTCCACAGCAAAAGCAGAGTTTCTCTGAAGTTGAGTGGTTTCCTCTGAACTTTGATCCATCTGGGTCCCGATGACATTTGGCACAGAGCCAGTTATGACAAAGTGAGGGGCCTGTTCTCAGCCCCTTACAGGAGGTGAGTGAAAGCTGGCAGAAGGTTGTACAGTCTCGTGTTTCCTGACTGGAGACAGCACTTCTCCGAGTTGGAATCCCTTCCTTCCTCCGTGCTCCTAACGCTGGGTGTGGGGGGACAGACAGGGTCTGTGGCTCTGCAGCTCAGCCTCAGGCAGGCCCTCACTTTCCAATCAGCTTGTAATGCCTGTGTCTGACATGAAATTGGGAAGATAAGTCCTTAGAATAAAAGGCTAGAATGGCCTCAGAAAGGTCAAGAGTGGACAAACGGGTAAACTCTTAGAAATGGACTAAAACCGCACACTCTTAGAAATGGACCTCGACTATTCTGATTGCTGTAAATTTGGTAAGCTGGATTTTTACGACTGGTCAATCGACCATGGTTTCCTTTGCTAGAACACGGCCGCCAGCCCCGCCTGCCGGTCAGTTCTGCCTTGGGAACAAGGGCAAGTTCTGCCCTTGGGAACAAGGGCAAGTCCAGGCTTAAAGATGCACCTGCAGTTTCTGCCCCTGCCCTGGCCAGGCATACCGACCACCCTCCCGCCCCGCACGCAGCCGACCCCTGCAAGCCTCGTCAGAGATCAGACCCAAAGGACAGACCTGGGGAGAGTTGGCAAGGAGGGGACTGTGCCAGGACAATGGAGGTTCCAGGGGTCTCTGCCATGTCCCACCCCCCATGCAATCCTTCTACTTGACTAACATCCCCTGTGCACCTCCTGCACCTGGCCCAGAGCAGCAGGACTGACCCCAAGGAGGTCACTCAAACAAGCAGGGCACCAGCCCAGTGACAGGTGCTGGGAAAACCTGTTGAGAAATCGCTCACGGGTGGGGAGCTGACGCACCACCCTTTGGCTGTCTTCCCTCGGCCCCTCCTGGGGGGGTGGGGTGGCTGTGAGGGCGTACATTTGCTCCGGCAGACTTACCTCTGCCCATCCACTCGTCAATAGTGGAGTCAACGGGGTTGTGACGGGCCTTGATTTTTAAAAACTAACACCATGTCTTAAAGATACTTTAATTTCAGGACCAAAATCTGGTTCTTTAAATGGTTGTGTCAGGAGCTGGGGTTCAGCGGCTTCTCCTTCAGTTGGTACTTATTGTGTTTCCAGCTTTTTGTTATTACAGCTCTATAGATTGCCTGCATACCTCTTTGTGCCCAAATCAGTATTTCTGTTGGACAATTCCTAAGAGAGAAATTTCTGGGAAAAGGAGAATTGCCTGCACGTTTAAAATGTTGGTTCTACTAACCAATCGCTACCCCCCTAACCCCCCCAAAAAAGGTTGCATCAGCTTATATGGTGTATAAGCTCATCTCTCCACCCCTTACAAACACAAAGTTCAGCCAGCATGGACATCTTTGCTACTTCCCAGAATATTCAGGAGAAGAGCTGCTTTTCACTTACTTAGTGGTCAGGTGCATTTTCTCACCTATAAACTTCCTACTTATATCCTTTGCTCTTTTTTATGTCGGGATGTATATATTTCATATTAATTTGGGGGCATTATAGGTCTTAGATATTAACCTTTGCTTGTTACACTATTGCAAATATTTCCTCCTTTTTACCGTTTGCTGTTTTTATTTTTTTTTAAGATTTTATTTATTTATATGGGGGGGGAGAGAGAGAGCGAGCATGAGCAGGGGGAGGGATAGAGGGAGAGGGAGAAGCAGTTTCCCCGCTGAGCAGAGAGCCCCACGTGAGGCTCGATCCCAGGACCCTGGGATCATGATCTGAGGCGAAGGCAGACGCTTAACAACTGAGCCACCCGGGTGTCCCTTGTTTGCTGTTTTTACATCTGTTAAGGTTTGTTATGCAAATATTTTTATTTTTGAATAATTTAAACTTTATAAACATTTGTCCAAGCTATTCTGTACTAAGGCTATCAAGAAGAACCTCTCATCTTCTCTAAATTGGGTCGCCTGGGTGGCTCAGTCGTTGGGGGTCTGCCTTCGGCTCAGGTCATGGTCCCAGGGTCCTGGGATCGAGCTCCGCATGGGTCTCCCTGCTCCGCAGGAAGCCTGCTTCTCCCTCTCCCACTCCCCCTGCTGGTGTTCCCTCTCTCGCTGTGTCTCTCTCTGTCAAAAAATAGGTGGGATCTTAAATAAATAAATAAATAAATAAATAAATAAATAAATAAATAAATAAAATGGTTGTTTCTAGATTTCTTTCTCTTGCCCTGCTCCTGCGTCTGCCTGCCTCTGTGTGGCTCTCTCTGCCTGTCCCTACAGCTGGTTCTCTTCTGCTCATTCCAAACAGGTAGGATCTTGTTCCAATGCTGCAGATTTGGGGCGCTGGCCTGAAACCTCAAGTTTATCTTTGCGTTACATTCACACACATGCCCGCATCTGTCTTCCATTTGTCTGTCTGTGCTGCTGGTACCACAATTTCGGAGTATCTCCAGCTTTACTCTAGTTTTGATGTCTGCTAAAGTTCCTTGTTTATTTTTCTTTTCTCTTTTTTCCTAGTATTACATATTTAATCTTCCAGTTGAGTGGACACACACATAAGTCCCACTGGGAAAGTATTTCGAGTGTCTTTAAATGTAATGACACATCTCCCACCATAGCAACAGCCCCAAGGCCGGGGTTAAATGCATGAGAGTGGGGCACGCTTGATGCTGTGGAGACCCCAAGAGGCCACGTGGCCACCGGGCCACCTCTGAGTCCTGAAGGCCAGACGGGGCTTGGGCTGAATTGTTAGAGTTCGCGGGATTCCAGGGGCTACATCTCACCTACAGAGAGCAATTTCTTGGACTCTTTTTTATTTTTCAGAGTTCAGTGTTAAGAGTTGTCAGTTAGGTAATTAATTTACAGTTCTGATGTCAAGGTCCATGCGGGGCCAAGGCCGTCAGTGGGCTCAGGGCTTTGGAGCGGAATGGCACGCGCTCTACTTTCTTCATTGTTAGGCTTACGTTGCATTCATGCTGCAGGTGCATTGTGACAGGCATCCTCCATCTCACTGGCCCTTCACATCCACTTAAAGAGGCAGTGGATACTAGCTTTTTCATACTATGAAGTGAGGCAGGGGTCCCCGAGACCCTGTCAGGTTCGCTGATTCGCTCGAAGGGCTCCCAGAACTCACGAGAGCTGTCGTGCTCACAGTTACGGTTTATCGCAGGGAAAGGACCCAGACCGCCATCAGCCAGGGGAAGGGGCGCCCAGAGCAGGGCCCAGGAGGGTCCATACTGCCTCTCCCCATGGAGTCGCGGGCCCCGAAGTGACAGCACATACAAGTGTTGCCAGCCAGGGAAGCCCCCAGCCTCGGTGTCCAAGGTCTTTATCTGGTTCCCGTCACGCAGACCCGGTTGGCTGCCCGCATGGCTGACCTCAGTCTCCAGCCCCTCCGGAGGCTGAGCTGATACCGTGTGGCCCAGAGCCCCAGGGGAACAAGGACACTGGACTCAGGATGTCCCCGAGCTCAGCGGTGACCTCCCAGCAGCTGAGGACAGAGGCCCGACCTCCCTGGGGCAAGATTAAACTTTTTACTCATGCGGACCCATGCAGCTTCCTGCGTTGGACCTTCCTGCCCCTGTTGCACAAAAGCAGCCCCTCTCCCCTGTTTTGACACAGGCGTCCATGGGATCCTGGTGCATCTTAGCTTGGATTTCAATGGGACCATCCCTCCTCCTGTAAAATGGCCTGAATTGTGTCCTTTCCAAATTCAGAGGTTGAAGTGCTAACCCTCAGGACCCCAGAAGGTGGCTGTGTTTGGAGATGGGCCTTTAAAAAGGTGATTAAGGACAAGATAAGAACAATTATATAATTGTTGTCCTGATAAGGGAAAACCAGGAGAAAGGTCACAGGAGGACTTGGGGAGGAGAGGCGCTGGGTGCTCACCAGGAAGAGGCCCCCGGGGGCCCAGCCCGACCCGCACACCTGGGCCCCAGACTTTCAGCCTCCAGGACCAGGGGACACTAAACGCCGTTTGTAAGGCACCTGGCTCGTGGTGTTTTGTCACAGCAGCCTGAGCCGACCAGCACTCAGACTCTGACCAGGGCCCTTCACCAGATAAAGGAGAAAAGGAGGTGAGAGCCTCCACCCTGAGTGCCTTCTCCCCCAAAGTTTAGTAAGGTCTTTGGGAAGAGCCCGCCTCTTCTGACTGTGTAGGGAGGGCCATGAAGCATACCCTCCTGCCCCCCACAGCCACTCTGTCTGCCAGGCCCCAGCTCAGGGGTCTGAGTTGAGGGATGGGCCAGCCCTGCCAGGTGCTCCCGCGGGTCACCCCAAAACCGCAGCTGAAGCCACCGGGACTCCTCCCGCATTGCTTTGGAAGGAGGTGGACGAGGAGGCACGAATGGCTGGCGCGAATCCTGGCACCCCAGCCTGTGGCCACCTTGTCCCCAGAGGGCACCCAAGTCACTCTTCCTCAGAGCACCCCAAGCACCTCCTGTCTGGCGGCCTCAGCACCACAGGAATGATACACTTTGTGGTTTTGTTTAATGGTTTCGCAAGGCGGAAGGAGGCATTACCCCAGAGACCTTGGGGGAGAACAGAGAACGCATCTCTGCCTGTGCCAGGCAGGCACGCAGCTGGGTTTCAGGTTGGGTTCTCTTGAAGCAGATGCTGAGGCAGGACTCACAGGCACAAATTTTATTCCGGAGGCTTCTGGGGGACCAGTGAGGGAGCAGGGGAGTCAGACACGGACGGGAGGCACCACAGGAAGGGCAAGCTGCAGGCGAGCCCCAGCCTGACCAGCGGCTCTGGGGTACAAGTCAGGCCTCAGGTTCTGCACTCCTAAGCCACGTCCTGGCTGCCGCCCCCCCCTCCCCGCGGGGGCAAAGGAAACTCTCTTCTGCGCCGCTGGGGGGCAGCTCCCTGAGGACTCTGGCAGGGCTGGTTCTGCCAGCTGAAGGGCTGGGGAGGACACCCAGAAAAAGCTGAAGACCCTGGGAGGTTCTCTGCATCGGTGTACTGGGGGTGGGGTACATCTGATGGCCTTGAAGATTTGGGGTAAATTGGCGGGGTCCTTTGTGACCACCCTGCCTAGTCCCCCACCTCTTCTGTACTCTGTCCTGCATTGATGTGCTCACAGACAGCTTGATGGGGATGGGAGCCTCGGGGTCTGGGAGTCCTGAGTTGGGCTGCCTCATGCATGTCCCACACCTCTGGGTCACAGAAAGGCCCCTGGGAGGGTGACAAGAACACTAGCCACAAGCATCAGGCCCATGGCGGTGGCCCCTAGTCCCTGGTTCCCAACTCCGTTACACAGGTCAGTTTCGCAACAGTGGTAGTAGAGGTGCATCTCCTTGACTGAAGCTCTGGCTTGGGTGGGTAGGGGGTTCTCGCAGGACTGCGCACAGGTCTTCACTGCCATGGTTAACTTCTTGTCATGCAGGTCCATGCCTGTCACATGGGGGAAACATCCAGAGGCTGCGGGTCTGCTGACCGTGCCTAGAACCTCCCTCCTGACCCCAGAATGAACTCATCCTGGAGCCTAAGTCCCGAGAGCCCACGGAGCTCCTCTCCGCCTTGGCACCCACCCCAACTGGGTCGGGAGAACTATGGTGGCCCCAGAGCCCCTGGCTGGACCCATGGTTGAGGAGTGCCCTCGAGCCCCGAGTCTGGCTCATGCTATGAAGCCACATTTGGAGTCACAGGAAATCCCCTGAGGATTCTTTCTGACTTCTGGCTTTTTTTTTTTTTTTAGAGAGAGCGAGGTAGGGAGGGGCAGATGGAGAGCGAATGTGAGAATCCCAAGTAGGCTCCCCACTGAGCGCAGAGCTCCATCCCTCCACCCTGAGACCCGTGACCCCAGCAGAAATCAAGAGTCAGATGATCACTGATTGAGCCACCCAGGCGCCCTGGACCTCAGGCTTTTTTTTATGGTGTGAGACTTGTCACACCTCTTCCAGGTAGGGAAGCGGCCCCACCCCATGCCTGCCCTGCCCTGCACCCCCTCCGGGTCCCACCTTACCCTCTTGGCTTCTAGGAAGATGGAACCTGGGAAGAACAGGGAGAAGAGGGACTTACTCAGCTTCTGTGAAAGGCAGGCTTGGGCGCTGCGGGGGCAGACTGTAGGTCCCGAGCACGTGCTCCCCTCCATGTTAGTACAGTTGTGACATCTTAAGGCCCAAGCTGTGGGGGGACAGAGGTCAGCATCAGCCACCGGTGTGCCAAAGCCCCAGGGCCTGGCCATGGCAGGAAGGGAGGCGGGTCCCAATCTGCTGCCCAGGACCTGGGACCCAGGAGAGACTTGGGTGCAGAATCAAGGTGCTCAGGGAGGAGGGGCAGGTGAGGGAGGACCAGGAAGGTCGGGAGAGGCCCCTGGAGGAGGAAATCGGGTGAGCTGAGGAGTGGGTCAGAAAGTACAGCGGAAGCCACGCGGCAGGGAGTGGGAGAGATGAGGCTGGGCAGAGGTGTGTCTCTGTCCTCCCGTCTCACCTCCACCCTGGCACAACAGGGCCACCAGCAGAACAATAGCCCTCATCCTGGCAGCTGCCGCCTGCGCAGAGAGCTCTGGGCTGGGCCAGGCAGGGCCTTATGTAGCTGCCACTCTCCTCCTCCTCAGTGGGCTCCTTCCTCCCACTGGGCGGGTCACTGTCACACGTGTCTTGGACACGACGCCCCGCCCCCACCCCCTGCCCGCCCCGCAGCCTGGACCAGACATACCCCTACAATAAAATGTCCTTCATCCGAGGCTCAGGCAGACAAGTCATCAAGACAATACCTGGCCACACTTCTCAAGTCCTCCATCAAGGACAGAGGCAAGGGGGCTTGGACTCATTAGTTCCTTCTGGGGTCTTTGGGGCAAAGAACGTTGAAAGGAGGCAACAGCCCGAAGCAGCCTCTCAGAAACGTGGAGGGCTTAGAAGTCTCTGTATTTAACCCACAGCTGCGTGTGAAAGCCGCATGTCCGTCTACAAGACGCACATGCCTGGCTTAAGAAAACAATGCTTTAAAGCAGCCCTGAGTACACCTGCTCCGAGAAGTGGCACTCTTCTGTGGCTTCGGAGGCCTGGGGCTCCCACGTACCAGAGGTGCCCACGCGGCCTGGGTGCCCACGGGCGCTCACAGACAGGAGTCCGCGCCCGAAGCCACAGCGCAGCAGGTGGCGGCCTCAGGCATGGAGCTCAGCCTCTCCAGCCTCCCTGCCAGGAGCTAAAGGTCCGTACACCTCCGGGGGGCGCTGACAGGCGGACCAGGTGAGCGGAGGCCTCGTGACCCGGCGCTCAGGGATGGGGGGTCTTTGGGCCCGGGGGGAAATGAGGGGAGAAGGATGGAGAAGGAAGTGTAGGAGCTGTTCTGCAGCAGGGCGGGACTTGGAT
>NW_027397067.1:81847764-81987774 GCF_003265705.2 Callorhinus ursinus | reverse complement strand
GCAGCAGGGCGGGACTTGGATGTCATCACTCAGGGGGACCACAGCCGCAGGGGGCCGGGAATAACACCAGGCTGCAGGAGGTGCGAGCAGCAGAGCCGACGGACCCCAGGGGGGGCGCCTGGGGTAGATCGGCTGGTTTTTGTTGGTTTGGGGGCTGTGCGGGGGAAGGAAGAGAGGGACAGCTGTGGGGGCTGCAGGCAGAGGACGCTGTTCAATGGCATCGACGTAAGAAGGCAAAGAAGCAAGCAGGCCACTTATCATTTATGGAAGCCTCAGGCCTTCTGAATATCCTCCTTGTATCTTTTTAAAAAATCATGTTGGGGGCACCAGGTGGCTCAGTGGTGGCTCAGACCATCTGCCTTCGGCTCAGGTCATGATCCCAGGGTCCTGGGATCGAGCCCCGCATCGGGCTCCCTGCTCAACGGGAAGCCTGCTTCTCCCTCTCCCACTCCCCCTGCTGGTGTTCCCTCTCTTGCTCTGTCTCTATAAAATAAATTAATAAAATCTTAAAAAAAAAACAGCAACAAAATATTTCCTTTTAAAGCAGCCTAAGTGAGTTAATCGTGTGCAGAAAGGCCCCTGGTCTACACACATTTGTCATAGAGCTTTGCTCTGGCTCAGACCTCTCTGCTGGCCAGTTCTGCTTCCCTCTCTCTACCCACCAACCTTCTCCTTCCTGGTCAAGCCTGCCCTCCTGGCTCTGCCTTGCCTCACCTCAAGAGGCAAGGAGGGGTCTGGCTGCGGGTGGGGACTGGGGGCTGCCCAAGGAGGGAGGCTATTTGTTTTTTCCTCATGGCTGTTTGTCAAGGGAAGGGGTACTGGTGACTAGGGAGGTGGAGGGCTGTGGTTCCCATGACACTGGGAAACATATGACTCCACGTTGGCACCCGATGAGGAAACCTCAATGCCTCTGTTTATCTGCCCACCCTTTTAGAGCCACTATCTGAGCAGGAAATGTGCATCAGGACTCTGGCATTTACCGAAGGTTTTCAGTCTATTCCGGGAACTTTTCAATGTTCATTATGTAATTTAGGCTTAATTACAACCTCCTTCTGTACCTGAGAGTGTGGAAGTAGATGAGGCCAATGACTTGCTCAAGATCATAAACTTGATGGTGATAAAGGATTGAACCCTGAGCCAATGGCTGAGTCATTCGGTTCACCAGGCCATTAAATTGGGTGTTGGTTAAGGGTCAGGGATTTTCAGGGCATGAGCGTTGCAAGAACAGAGGCTCAAACATGAGATCTGGGTAGGGTCGATTTCAGTTAAAAGATACTGCATTCTCAGATAGGGAGAAAACAATAAAACAAGACAAAACCAGGGAGCCAGCAGGCTGACCATGGCTGTGTATGGGTGTGCGGGGAGGGCCCTAGAGAGATGATGGGGCTTCCTGTCAGCAAGTGGGGTTTGGGGCTTGGGAGAGAATGATTGGCAGATGGCAGGTTCCCAGATGAGGTCATGGGATGGGGTTGCTGGATTCCAACGGAAGGGGGATCATCAGATGAGGCCAGGAACTGGGTGCTGGGGGCCGAGGTCTTCTGTGAACGGAAAGAGAGATCAGGCAGCAGGTGCCCTCGTAGGATGGGCATGGGCGGGACCTTTGGGGCAATGGTATCCCATGAGGAATCTGGGCAGGTGCCTCTGCGGAGAGCAGCATATGACCCCTGGGCTCACTGCCTCGACACCGTGTTGGACAGAGGCTCTTGAGGAGTCCCAGCTCATCCCACTCCCTATTTGCCGGACGGTTCCTCTGGAAGATCCAGGTGCCGAGTGAGTTCCTCAAACTCCACTCTTCCTGGTTTCCCTGTCCTTAAAGCCCAGAAGGAGGAGTGGTGGGGTACCCCAGCTGGATGCTGTTTGAGAAGGCGGAGGCCGTTGCCAGATCTGATAAGCCAAGTTCTTCCTGCCCCGAGGCCACGTTGTGCACAGTTTGCATCAGCAACAAGGGAGAGTCCTCTGAAGGCACAGGTTTGGGGAGGCCCCTGCTCTTGAGACAGCACCACAGCCACCTCCTAACTGGAGCCTACAGGGGCGGGGGCAGCCGGGTCTGGCCAGAGAGGGCAGAGACCGTCGCTGCCCAGGGAAGGGCCCTGAGGAGGTTTTTCTAGCAGGCTTATCACCCTGCTGTCCACTCTCAGGGTCTGGGGGTCGGAAGGCGTACACCCAAACCCACTCCCCTCGGCCCGAGCAGCCGTGAGGTCTCACTGCAAAAGAGATGACCCTCACAAGGGTTGATGGTGCACTGGCTGAGAAATGCTTCTTCAGGATGGCCTGCAACCTTGGCTTTGGTTGAAAGTTGACGGTGGCGAGTGTTGCTTCTCTTCCCTCTCTCCTCTCAAAGGTCACCATCCCAGGGGCCCTCCGCCAAGCATTGTGAGGAGCATCTGAGTCCGGTCCAGTGGTCCCCAGACCGCTGTGAGTGCCGTTACCGCGAGGGTGTGTCTGCCCACAGAGGCTCCCTGAGCGCCCCGAGCAGCCCGGTCCCCTTCTGTCTGCCCCTTTTCCCTTCCATCTCTTGGCCCCCCTCCCTCCTGCGTGGTCTTGCCTCCGAAGAACGGACCCATGTTCACCTCCATGGTGTTCACCTCCGCCTCCCGCCGGTTCTAAATGTGGAAGCTTCTCATCGACCCGCTCCCCTGTGGGTGTCGTGGGGCCCGCTAATCCTCTGAAAGCGACGGTGTCCTCTTTTAATTTCTTTTCTTCACAGTTGTGTCCAAGGGCGAGGCCCCCCCCCCCACAAGTGTACTCTTTCCTGAGCGCGATAAGTTGGGGGGTCTAGTGTTTGTGACTCAGAGAGAGTCTACATGGCTCCTGCTGGCTGTGTCCCCCCCTCACTCGTCCCAGGGAGGGTCACAGCTGCAGCGGGGGCTCCGCGGCGGGGGCCTCTGGCTCCTCAAGCCCCCAGCCCCACTGGACCAAGCGCTGCTTGAGAGCGGGGACCGTGACCCTGTATGGAGGCTGCCCTGCCCCCTGTGCCTGCTCCGAGTCACAGTGCCCGTCCGGGAGGGGCATCGACAGCCCTAGCCGGGTCCTCAGTCCGCTCCCTTCCCACTTGGTTAGGTAATCCTGCGGCTTCCACTACCTCAACTCCCCACACTTGGAAGCCGGTGGCTTTGCTTCTTATTGCACTGAGGACGTCGTGCCCACCACCTCGCCCGCCCTGCCGCTCCAGGGGGCCCCGTGGCCAGCCCCCCACTCCCCAGCAGCACTCGCCCCCTCTCTCTGCTCAAGGACAGGGCTCCAGGAGTCGCTCCTCTCTCTGCCGCCCCTTGGTAAGGCATCGCCCCCACTGGCGTATCAGCTGGGACGACACCCTTCTTTTCCTGATCTTTCGTATTCTGCCCGCTATTCCCCAACCCCGTTTGTCTACTTTTTTGTAGGAAAATGGCAGAGGCTCGTCTCTGTGCGCTGTGGCTGCATCTTCTCTTGAACCTGCTCCAGAAGGGTTTGCAGCCCATCACTCCACGACCACAGCTTTGTTCGTGTTCTCCTGTGACCGCTGCAGCGCAAACCTGGGCGTCAACCTCAGCCCCAGACTCACTGCCTTACCAAGGCACTCAGTGCTCCCCCCCTCCTTCCTGGACGCCCCCTCCCCCCCGCAGGGTGGCTCCAAGCCCCGCTCTGACAGTGCCCCCTGGCTGGGTTTTCAGACTCCGTAACTGAATTTTCCTGTGGCCTCTCTGGTGGCTTCACGTGTCCCTGTACAAAGGTATTTCCATCTCCTGCTTCCCTGCTCAGGAAAAAAAAAATCAAAACTTGGAAATAAGGTGAAAAGATGGTGACTATCGGGGAGAGGCTTGCTGTCCTCCGCTGAGCTAGCGTACCCTGCTCTCCCCCACCCCTGGCCTCTACCCTGCCCTCAGCGCACACGCCCCTCTGGACCCGGCTACGTGCGGACTCTCTGACTAGCATGTAAACTCCATGCAGAAAAGGCCTGCTTTGGAATCCCGTCTGTACCCCAAACCTGCAAAACTACTTGACGAATGGTAGGTGCTCAATAAATACATATTCAATGCCAAAATGAGCTGCTGTTCGTGCAGCTTCTAAAATACCATCAGTTGTGAAGTCCTTTGAACAGTGTGTGCACGCACGGGGTGGACTGAAAGAGAGAGGCCTGGGACTGAGGCCACAGGAAACTCTGCTGCTCCGGCCTGATGCTGCTGGCGCTCACAGGTCCAAGGCCCGGTCCCTTCATGGGCTCTTCTCTCCATAAAGGAAAATTAACGATTAATTTTATGACTGCACCAGAACAAAGGCAACACTGCCCCAGGTTGGATTCATTACATTATCATATGTATTATGATATTATGATACATCGACACTATCATTATCACTCTTTCACTGTCATTTACAAAAATTAAAATGAAAACATTCCCCTGGAAGCGGAAAGATAACTGAAAGCATGGACCCCATGCCTCCCTGGCCTGATGGAGAAGTCCTAGGGGTGCTGGACTCCATAAGCAAGATCAAATCGTTCGGGGAATCCCAGGCCCTGGCATGGAGGAGCACGGCTGGGGAGCAGGGGAGGGAGGAGGGGGAGTGTGCATGGGTGTGGAGGAGCGCGGGGGGGGGGGGGGGGGGGGGGGGGGGGGGAGGGGGGGGGGGGGGGGGGGGGGGATTGAGGGAGGAGGGCGGATTGTGCGCGGGCGTGGAGGAGTGGGGGAGGAGGGGGAGTGTTCCCCGGGTGCTGCCTTGGGCAGTAGGGCGGGGGAGTCAGGGGCCGGGTGAGGGACTCAGTCCTCCCTCCGCAGGTGTCAGCCAAGGGGGTCGTTCTCACCGCCGAGCTCCTGTGCGAGGGTGGGGTTTTCGTTCCGGATTCACGGATGGCGCCCCGTCGTCGGCTCCGTGTCTGCTGCCTCCTTGCCCTGCCGCCAGCGCCCTCCACCTTGGTCAGGCTTGGTGTGGGACAGGGGAGGAGTGCTTTCTCTAGTGGCCAGGGATACGAGCCTGGCGCCCTCCTCGATCCGCAGCTCTCTCCATGACTGCCCGAGGCAGCCTGGCGCGCGGCCTCTCGCGGGGCTTCACGCCGGGCGCCGGAGCCTCCCCGGACCGAGACAGCAGAGGTGCTTGTGCGGAGGACTGGCTGAGTGTGGCTCTGCCCCGTGCTCCGAGCCATTTCTGGCACAGAGGCCGCGTCTGCGCGTCTGCGAACCCGTCAGGGGGAGCTGAGTGTCGGCTAGGGAAGGCTCTCCTGTCAGAGTCTGGGGCGGGCTTGGGGGGGGGGAGCCCGCTGGGTACTTTCAGTGTCTTTGCTGCACTGGATCCTAACCCAAAGTAGACAGAGGGGTGTCCGGCAGGGGGGGAGGTCCCCAGGGGCTCCTGTGGAGCCTCTGCTGCCAGGCCTGACCCCTGCCCTCTGTGGGGGCATGCCCTTTCTGCTTTCCCCCAGATATGGGTCATTTCCTGGCGGACTGTCAGGACATCCTGCCCTCCTGGGGAGTGAGATCAGTGCCTGGTCTGGACCATTCTGGAGCCCCAGGGCCTCCTGGGATCTGGCTCACTGACAGGCGTCAGCTTTGCTTCTCCTGGGGTCTTCGGTGGGATGAGGCGGGCCCCAGGCGCAGCACCCCAGCAGACACCAGGCCAAAGGCTCCCTGAATCTGGGTCTTCCTCCAGTGGTATCTGCTACAAGGGATTGTGTGCCCACTCACAAGGAGGTGTGCTGGCTGGCTTCCCATCTGGGCGATGTCCCACCTTCCAGGCAGCCCTCGCCTTCTGCTCTGGCTGCTCTCTCAGATCTCACCTGGGAGGAGGGCCAGGGGATCTAGGTAGCAAGTGTTCTTCTCTTGCCTTATTTTGTAAGGACAGAGAGCCTCTGAGCAGAAACAGATCAACCGCGTCTCACCCAGGGGCAGTTAGGAGAAGGAGGGCTGTAAAGTTTGCATGCCTGAGCACCAGACCCTGGAACTCTGGAGGCTCCACCTGGGTGAGAAGCACAGGTGCACCAGAAGGGCTCCTGGGACGGAAGACCTGAGGGTGCGGGAAGTCTCTGTTAGCAGAGCATCCCGGACCTGGCCAGTGATCGCAGGTGCTAGTGTGCACGCTGCATGTGCGCAGCCCTCCTTGGGTGGGTGGGTACAGGGTGGCGTCAGGCCCTGGGGAGATGTTAGTCCAGTTTCCTGGGGGCGGGGAGGGGGGGCCTGCTTGCTTCTCATTTCAACTGCTGAGGCATGGAGGGAATGCAGGACACGGGGCCTCGTAGACCCCGCTGAATCCCAGAGTTAGTCCCAGTCGGACCAGAGTCCTTCAGGCAGTCCAGCGGGGGTCTGCTTCCCCAGGGCAGCTCCTCCTCCTGTCCCCTGACCCCAACTCCCCCTGGCAGGAAGGCTGCCCCCTGCCTGGCTTTGTGGGGGAGCCCAGGAGGACACCGGGCCATGTAGTCACGGGGACGAGGGTTCCAATCCCCACTGTCTCACGCCTTAGCCTTTTGTCCTCAGGCAAAGATCTTCTTATTTTGGGCCTCCATTTGCTGATTGATAAGGTGGAAGAATGACAGTTCGTCCTCCATAGCCTTGTTGACATGTGACCATTAGAAACTGTGGAACAGGTAACACCTAAGGGCTCGAGGCTGCTAGTGGTTGATATGTTAAAGCAATATCATAACTCCTGTGGTTATGCCTTCAGCATGGTTTTGCAGATGAAGGAAAAATCCAGAAGACCAGGAGTTAAATTGCCTGTCCAGGCTCAAGCAGTGGGGACTAACCTGCAGCTCAGGCTGCCCAGGCTCCCCACAGGGATGCCCACAGTGGGCCAGCAGGGAGAGCTCATGGTCGCCGGAGGGAGCCTGGCCCTGGGCAGGAGCCCCTGCTGCTGTGACCGAAGGCCCAACCTCAACACGGTGCCCTTGGCATATGCCGAAGGCAGAGACAGGGTGATTGGGAGTGCTGCTGAGGGACAGGCGCCACAGCCGGGAGCCAATCGCATCGGGACGTCCCAATATTCCAGAGCTCAGTGCCGAAGGATGTGGCTCACGGGCCCTGGGGTCAGAGACTGGTCAGTGTGTCTGCACACGGCCGCCGCCGCCGCTGCTGGGCTCACGCTCACGGTGTATATCCTGCATCGTAGCTCAGCTCACGTGCCTTTTTCTTCCCTTTAAAGGGAAGCTCTAGGCCCAACATGGGGAAGAGGGGCTCGAACTTAGGAGTCCGTCAGGCATCCGCCCCTCCCCCCCAACTTTCCTTTCTTTGAAGCAGATTCTTTTTTTTTATTTTTTAAAGATTTTTATTTATTTATTAGAGAGAGAGAATGAGAGACAGAGAGCACGAGAGGGAAGAGGGTCAGAGGGAGAAGCAGACTTCCTGCTGAGCAGGGAGCCCGATGTGGGACTCGATCCCGGGACTCCAGGATCATGACCTGAGCCGAAGGCAGTCGCCTAACCAACTGAGCCACCCAGGCGCCCTGAAGCAGATTCTGAGTAGTCCCTTCGGTGAGGGTCTGTGGTTAATGAGCTGCTTGATTGAGTGTTTCCTTCAGCAGGTACTTGTGGCTTTGAGGGGGGCTGAGCTAGGTTCCGTCTTATAAGTCATTCCCTTCTGCATTGTGGACACTTGTGCCCTGCTCCTCTGACATCTGATGATGTCATCACAGATGCAGGGGACATTTGTCTATGATTTCTTTTTTTTAAAGATTTTATTTATTTGACAGAGAAAGACACAGCGAGAGAGGGAACACAAGCAGGGGGAGCAGGAGAGGGAGAAGGAGGCTTCCCGCGGAGCAGGGAGCCCGATGCGGGGCTCGATCCCAGGACCCTGGGATCACGACCTGAGCCGAAGGCAGACACTTAATGACTGAGCCACCCAGGCGCCCAAATGATTTCTATGTTTTTGAAAGATTACTTATTTACTTGAGAGAGAGAGGAGGAACAGAGGCAGAGGGAGAAGCAGACTCCCCGCTGAGCAATGAGTGGACGCCCAGGACCCTGGGATCATGACCTGAGCTGAAGTCAAGTTGGACGATCAGCTGACTGAGCCACACAGGGACCCCTATCTCTGATTTCTAGAGGCTTTTAGATTTTTCTCTTCACTATTAATGTTTTGCTTAAAATACAGTACAATCTACACATGTGCTATGTGGTATATGAGTGTGTGGAGTGGAGGAAGGTGTTTGCAAGAACATATGACCCCATGTACACACCACTATAACGGTGACCTGACTGGTTAATACCTGGTGAACATCACTGTTGCAAACACTTATGTATGAACCTTATTTTCGTTTTTGGTTTACTGATGGCTAGCGTTCCAGTGAATGGACACACCAAAAATCAGCAAACCTTTTTTTTAATTTAAATTCAATTAGCTAACATAGAGTACATCATTAGCTTTTTTTAAATTTTATTTTATTTATTTACTTGAGAGCAAGAGAGAGCAGGAGCTGGGGGAGGGGCAGCGGCAGAGGGAGAGGCAGACTCCCCGCTGAGCAGGGAGCCCAGTGCAGGGCTCCATCCCAGGACCCTGGGATCAGGACCCAAGCCCGAGGCAGATACCTAACCGGCCCCCCAGGCGCCCCAGGGCAGGACTTTGAAAGACTCTGCCTGTATCAGGAGAAGAGAAGGAAGCTGAGTTCTGCAAGGCAGGGGGGTGAGGAGGAACACCCACCCGTTCCCGCCTGAGAACCAGGATAAACGCCCTCACGTTGGCTCAGGATTCTTGTCCCTCGCGTCTTCGGGGAACCCCCAGGCTGAGTAATGAACACAAAAGGTGGCCCTGGGCAGGGGGCCATGCTTGGCGGACTGGAAGGAGCCAGAGAATCGCTCAGGTGCAGCGCAGCCTCAGCCCAGGCCCCCTGCCCGAGGAACAGATGTCCCGGTTGTGGACGTCCGCAATGTTAAAGGCCAGGCTATTCCTGCACGGGGAGTCCTGACGAGGCCCTGGAACGAGGATCATCAAGCGGGGTCCCTCCAGATCACCTGGAGGATTTTCAGAAAGGGCCCAGTGGACGTCCGCAGCCAAGAGCCTCGGGGAATTCCAAGCAGGACACACGGAAAGGGACTTCCACAGAGCACTGGGCAGTGAGACTGCAGGAGCGCTGCGGACATACAGACGGTTTTGACCCCAAGACGCTTTACTGCGAGGTTGTTTCCAAGATGTGTGCGGTCACTCCCAACCCCACGTCCTTTGATGGGGGGGAAGAGGTGCGGGGAGGGCCCGAGGAGCGGGGTTCGCGTGGCGCCTCTGCCACGGATGAGCCGCGAGGCTGTGCAGCTGGAGGGATTCTCCGAGCCTCGGTTTCTCGGCCGGGGCCACACGGGTCAGCTCAGTGCTCCCCTGCCAGGGCTGCTGTGAAGAGGAGGGAACACGTGTACCCGCAGCACAGAGGGACACACACAGGCTCTCTCCGGGGGGGGGGGGGGCTTCCATTCCAGGCCTGCCTGCCACCTCGCGTCACCACAGAGCAGGGCCTCAAATAGAGAGGCGACTTGTGAGCGGTGGCGAAGGAATCTGCATTCATCGAGCACCTGCTGAAGCAGAGAGCTGGGCACCTTCCAGATGCCAACTGGCTGTGTCCTCCCCGGGGCCTGTGAGGTGGGAGTTCTCGAACACAATGCCCCCGGGAAGAACTCGAGGCTCAGAGGGATGAAGGGCTGGGCGTGATGGAAAGGCCGGGCCCTGGCTTGTGGCCATGTGCCCGCAGGGTCTGGAGCCCCTCTTCTCCGTGGCTCCACGGCCCCTTCAGCCGTTTCTGGCCGGAGCGGGAGAAGCCAACGCTACTGGCAGCAGTCCTCCTCCACCACCGATCAGCCAGGAGGGTGCAAATCCTTTCCCTCCTCCAGGGAATCTGCACGGGAACATAGGCCCTAGGGGCACCTGGGCGCGGGCAGGGCTGGCTCAGCCAGGGTGCGGCTCCGCCTCCCTCCCTGCCTTGCTGAGAGCTCAGGGTCTGGTTCTCCCTAGTGGAGGTGGGGTGGGGTTAGGAGAGAGGGCGAGCAGAGCGACCCCACCACCCAGCCTTGCCTCCCGGCCCCTTTCTACTGGGGGTGGGGGCACCTGGCCCCAGGCAGCACGGGACAGGCTGCTCGCTTCTGCCAGCTAGGAGACCCCAGCCGGCTCTCAGCTGTTCAGAGCCTCTTCCTCCCACGACGTCAGGGCTGGCTCCTCTCCTGAGGGCCACTGCCAGAGGGCCGCCAGGCACTGCACACAGAGGGCTTCATTGAGGGGAACACGTGGCTGTGCCTGGCTGAGATGGCCCCAAGCCTTCTTCTAGAGACTTCTCTGTGGTCACCCTGTGGCCAGCCAGAGGAGTTCACCATCCTCCCTGCTTTCAGAGGAGTATCATTGGCCCAGATGTCCACGTCAGCTCCGCAGTGGCTATTCTTCAAATAAACAAGGCTCTTGACCCACTTCTCCGGGCCCTTGGCTGGTGCTTCAGCCACAACCCAGAGGACTGGCAGTGCCAGGAGGAGCCCAAGTGGACCGAGCAGAACAGCTGGGGGGGGGCGACTAACAGCCGAGCTTGAAGCTCTAGGCTGGGCAAGAGCATTGCCGAAAATGAGTACGGCGTTTGAAATGGCAACGAGCAGGACAGGGACCGCAAGCTGGCAGCTCTTCGTGGGGGCAGAGTTGAGTACAGAGGGGAAAAGAGATTGGGGCGGGGGCTTCGGCGGTTCCGAAGACCCTGGAGCTAGTGTTGGGGCGACAGAGGCTCAAAGGCCCTCCGATGGTGCTCCTTGCTGGAGAAGGTGCTGGGGGGACTGGGCACACAGCTAGGACCTGCAATCAAGGGTCATCCCCCTGACCCTTTGTGCAAGGTGCTGGCTGCCCAGTGCCGTGGCTCAAAAGCAGGGCCCTTGGGAGAAAACAGGGGTGACCTGGGGTCAGGCAGAGGGGGGCTGGCGGAGTGGCTGGCCTGACAGCGTGGTGACGTGACTAGCTGATGGCCCGGAAAGTGAGGAGGGGGAGGGTGGAGGGTATCAGTATGAACTGGTAGATCATCTTTACATCCTCGTGTGTTAGGGTCTCCACCAGGAAGTTGTTCAGCACCTAGGACAGAGGCGCGGGTTCCAGGAGCACAACTCCTCAGTCCCATGGTCCGGGCCTCACCTCCCCCGCCCTCCTGGACCCTACTCCTTGGGCTGGGTGCAGCGAAGGAGAAGCCAGTGGTTCTCAGCCAGGCCGCCCAGCACGCCCAGCCCCCACCCTGCCCACAGGCCAGGCCCTGCCCAGTGGCATCTGATTCTTCCCCCTGCCCCCCGCGCCCCGGGGCGGCCCAGGCCTGCTCACATGGTGCAGCAGGAGCAGCATCTCTGTCTCTGCCAGGCGCCGCCCCAAGCACTGGCGCAGGCCAAAGCCGAAGGCCAGGTTGGGGGACCTGGTGCCAGAGCTCCTGTTGTCCAGCCAGCGCTGGGGATGGTAGCGCTCGGGCCTCGGGAACACAGAGGGGTTTCGACCCAGGGAGTAGAGCTGCACCTTGACCAAGGTCTGCGGACAGGTGGGGAGGGGCAGTGTCAGTGGCCCCCTGTGGGCAACGGTCAGTGGGGCTTGGCATCTGCTGGAGGGACTGTGGGGCCCCACTCACCCCTGCCGGGATGTGGTAGTTCTGCAGCACCACGTCCGAGCCCACCTGTCGGTCCACTGAGATACCCACAGGGTACAGCCTGTGCATAGGGACATCCAACAGGGTCCTCACCTGTCACAGGGACCCTCGCTTCCCTTCTGCGGCCTTCCTAGCCCAGGAGCCACTGGCCAAGGGGAGCGCCCCGCCTCCCTCACAAGTCGCTTCTGGCACCGGGAAGCCCAGATCATGAGGAGCTGGTTCTTTGCACCTCCTGAGCTCAGACAAAACTCTCCCAGCCTGAGCAGCCCCGGCCAAGGAGGGCACGGCCGAGGATGGCACCCAGGGCACTGGAGCGGGATCCCAGAGGAAGAAGTGTCCCTATCCCTTCAGGGAGAAGGAGAGGAGGTACGGGGCATGCATCTTGGGCAAACTGCTCCTCAGCCCCAGGATCTGTCTGCAGGCCCCACTGAGCACTCCTCTCCAGACAGTGGGGCCAGGGCAGCCGGGGCAGCCAGGGTCTGCCACACCCACCTCAAGGTCTCCTTGAGGGCCGCCCGCAGCAGGGGCAGCTCTGTGGTTGCCCTTTGGGGATTCTCAGCAATTCTGGCCTCGGCCACCAGGCTCTCCTGGCGTAGGGCCTGCTGCACATCAGGGTTCCGAGCCAGCTCAAAGAGAGTCATCAACAAGGGGTAGGCTGTCTGCAGGAGCCACGGGTACGGGATTCAGACCTTGGCACAGGCCATGCACCTCTGTCCCCGAGGGCATCTCCCCCAGGAAGATGGTCTTCCCTTGGGGGATCTGAGACCTCAAGATCTAAAACCCGCCTCATCTACCTCCCTTGAATCCCTCAGGGAAGGTGTCCCCAAGTTTGGTGAAGATCCAGGCCTCCTCCTCCAGCCACCTCAGGGCCAGCTTCTCACCCTCCTGGGGGTCCACCTACTCAGCTGTGGGGGCGGTGCAGGTAGGGTGTTGTTCTACATCCCTGGACCTGTTGGCACCCATTGGGTGATCTCCCCTGGGCACCCAGAGGCAGGTCAGCCCAGACCCTGGGGTCCTAACACGAAGGGTCCAGGGTGGACCCTAACTCTGGCTGTACCTCAGCCTCTGCTCGGGGAGTCTCTCCACCCTGGGGTCTGTGCCTCTGCTCAGAAGCCTGGGTGCCTGGCCCAGAGTGGGACCTCGGGGATGCGGGCAGATGAAGGTTGGGTCTAGGGGCAGGAGGCTTCGGCCGCACTCCACGCCCTGGGACCTGCCTGCACCTCCCTACACCCCACCCCTGTGAGCTGGGTTGCTATCTGCTCTCTCTTCTACAAGCTGGAGCCCCGTGCTGCCCTTTCCGTCATCAGCCCGTCACCTCCAAAGCGTCTGTAATGAGAGCCAAAGCGTCTGTAATGAGAGCCAAATGTACTCTGTCCCTAGGAGGGGATCCTTGTGCAGGCATCCCTCCAGCTGCATCTCAGCCCTCCCCTCTTCCCAGGACCCAGACATTTGAAGGGCGTCTGTGCTGCTGCATGTCCCTGGGCCTCAGCCATTCTGCAATGGGCCTGTAGCACGGCTTCTCTCCCAAGCAACTGCAACCCCTTCCCTTGGAAGGTCAGCTCCCAAGTCCTGCCCCCCCCACACCCCCCTCAGATCAGAGCCTTCCATCGGCTCCAAACAGGGGCCTGTAGGAGCCACTTGGCATGTGGGGATGCTGCCTGTGGTTTGAGGCTCCATGTCCTAGGGCAGGGCAGGTCGCTAGCCTGACCGTGTCCACGCTCCCGGCGGTGAGTTCGATGGAGTTGGCCCTGACTGACTCCAGGGTCATGTCCGCGTGCATCAGCAGCTCCCCCACGATGCCACTATAGTGCTGCGGGCGGCCGAGGGCCAGCTCCTGGTAGATCTTCTGGATGGCATTGTTGGCTGTGGGGCACAGAGGGACCCGGGCCTGGTGCTGGGCAGGCTTCTCCTCAATCCCCTGCCCGGGCAGCCCACCACACCCCCAGGACTCCCTGCTCCTGTGCCACATGCTCAGGACCAGCCCGGCCCAGCCCGGCCTCCTTGCCAAGTCTCTTGGGCCACAGAGACGCCACGAGCCCCCTGATGTGGCCTCGGCCCTACCCCCAGAATTTGGGGAGTGGACACTGGGGACCCTGGTGTCCTTGCTACCCAACTCTCTTCCACAAGCTGGCGCCGTCTCTGGCCCTCACCATACTGGAAGATGTAGTCCCAGGACTCAAAGTGCTCCTTCCACACCTTGGTGCTTGTCCAGCGTGATAGGCCCCTGGGCATGAACATGAGCTGTGCGGTGGACTTCAACATGGCCTCCAGAGCCTGGATAAAGTTCAGGCTGGCAGGACTGGGGCTATGGCCGAGGAGACCCAGCCGCTCTCCAAAAAGGGCTAAATTGCTTGCTGTGGAGAGGGTACGGTTGCTGAGCCTCGCGCAGCCAGTGGCCTCATGGAGGCCTCCTCCTGCACACCTGCCCCGTCCCAGTCCAGGTCCCTGGCCTGCCCCTGCCACAGCGAGCCTGGCACCTCCCTACCTTCTATGGTGTAGTAGAAGATGCTTGTCTGGATGTCCAGGGTCAGACTTCCCCGGGCATTCTGCAGCACTCTTGACTTCAGGGCCTTTGAGAAATCCCTCGCCACCCCGTCCACCATAGGGATGTACTTCTGCACGGCCTGTGGCGACAGCACGTCTGGGTTGAGCTTCATTCGGTTCGAGTGCCATTCAGGCCCGTTTCTGTAGAGTAGAGAGAGGAGCTTCAGGGAAGCCAGGGTCAGCAGCTGGGGACCAGCCCTGGACCCCATCTTCCTTGTCTCCAAGGGGAAGGAGTGAGGCAGGGAGCTGCCTCTGGTCCTAGGGAGCAGGCTGCCCACCTGTCGGCCTCGGCTGCAGCCCTTTCTCTCAGGGAGGCCCTGTGTGCTGTGCCCAGCGTGCTCCAATCTAAAGTGGGTTGAGCCCAGAACTTCTGCCTGGCCGTACCACGTGGGTTCATGGCGTTTGTTTGTGCACACCCACGGGGTCCCTTGCTGGCACATCAGCACCCATCCGGGCCCTCCCTTTCCCGGGAGGAAGGAGGAAGGCTGGCCCTCCTGTCGACCTTTGCCACCCTGCTCACACCATGTCCCAGTGTGAGAGGCCCCTGGCACCCCTCACCTCCCACCCTCCCTGTTGCTGAGAATGCTGCCCCTGTGCCAGTCACACCTAGTCCTGTCCCCGCCTGTCTCCTGCTCCTCCAGGGCAGGAGCCAAACCACCTCTCACGTAATATACTCCAAACAGAGCCCAGACTTTTACTTCTTCCTTTCCAATTTGCGTGTCTTTTATTTCTTTTTCTTGTCTGATTGCTGTGGCTATGACTTAAATGGGTAAGGCAGAAGTAATAAAATGTTCTCCCCACCTATAGATGGCATGATATTATATATAGAAAACCCTAAAGGCTCCACCAAAAAACAAAACCATACAAAACAAAAACTAGAACTGATAACTGAATTCAGTAAGGTCACAGGATACAAAATCAGTACACAGAAACCTGTTGCATTTCTGTAGGCTAATAACGAAGTAGCAGAAAAGGACATGAAGGAAGCACTCCCATTTACAATTGCACCAAAAATAACAAAAGGCCTAGGAATAAACTTAACCAAGGAGGTGAAAGCCCCGTACTCTGAAAACTATAAGACACAGATGAAAGAAACTGAAGACGACACAAAGAAATGGAAAGCTATGCCACGCCGAGGGTTTGGAAGAACAAATCTTGTTAAAATGTACACATGACCCAAAGCAATCTACAGATTCAGTGCGATCCTTATCAAAAGACCAAAACATGCTTCACGGAACTAGAACAAATGATGCTAAAATTTGTATGGAACCACCAAAGACCTTGAACAGTCAAAGCAACCTGGAGAAAGAAGAACAAGGCTGGAGGTACCACAATCCCAGATTTCAAGCTATACGACAAAGCGGTAGTGATCATTCTGTATGGTGCTGGCACAGAAGCAGGCACATAGATCAGTGAAACAGGAGAGAAAGCCCAGAAGCAAACCCACGACTGTATGTTCAATTAATCTAGACAGTCTCTTCGACAAATGGTGCTGGGAAACCTGGGCAGCCCCACGCGGGAGAATGAAACTAGACCGCTTCCTTACACCATACACAAAAATAAACTCGAAATGGATGAAAGACCAAAGTGTGAGACCCAAAACCATAAAACTCCAAGAAGAGAACACAGGCAGTAATGTCTCTGCCATGGGCTGTAGAAATATTTTCCTAGACGTGTCTCCTGAGGCAAGGGAAAGAAAAGCAAAATTAAGCTATCGGGACCTCACCAAAATGAAAAGGTTTTGCACGGCGAAGGAAACCATCAACAGAAGGAAAAGGGGAAGCTACTGAGTGGCAGAAGATATTTGCCAATGATACATATGATAGCCTAAATATCCAAAACAGATAAAGAATTCATGCGATCGCACACCAAACAAATAAACGGTCCGATTAAAAACGGCAGAAGACCTGAATAGACATTTTTCCAAGGAAGACATAGTGATGGTCAACAGACACACGAAAAGAGGTTCAACATCACCCGTCATCAGGGAAATACATATCAAACTACAATGAGACATCACCTCACACCTGTCAGAATGGCTAAAATCAAAACCACAAGAAACGACAGGTGTTGGCGAGGATGTGGAGAAAGGGGAGCCCTCGTGCACTGTTGCTGGGAATGCAGACTGCTGCAGCCGCTCTGGAGAAGAGTATGGAGGTTCCTCAAAAAGTTAAAACTAGCTCCACTACTGGCTATTTACCCAAAGAAAATGAAAACACCAATCCGAAAAGATACCTGCACCCCGATGTTTACTGCAGCACTATTTACGATTGTCAAGATATATAGATAGATATTTATAAGTAAGATGGAATATTACCCAGTCACTAGAAAGAATGGGAGCTTGCCATTTGCAACAACACGGATGGATCTAGAAGGTAACATGCTAAGCGAAAAAAGTCAGTCAGAGAAGATTAGCATAAGATTTCACTCATATGTAGATTTTAAGAGACAAAGCAAAGGAACAAACACAGAAAGAAAGAGACAAACAAAAATCAGAGTCTTAAATACAGAGAACAAACTGGTGGTTGCCAGAGGGGAGGGGGTGGGGGTGTGGGGGGGAATGGGGGATGGGGATCAAGAGTACACTCGTCATGATGAGCACTGAGTAATGTATAGAAGTGTTGAATCATTCCATTGTACACCTGATACTAATATAACAGTGTATGTTAATTATATCTCAATTAGAAAGAAGGAAGAGGAGCAGGAGGAGGAGAAGCAGGAGGAGGAGGAGGAGAAGGGGAAGAGAAGGAGAAAAAGAAGAAGAGGAAGGAAAAGAAGAGGAGGAAGAAGAGGAAGAGGGGGAGGAGGAGGAGAAGGAAAAAAGAAGAGGAAGGAAAAGAAGAGGAGGAAAAAGAGGAGGAGAAAGAGGAAGAAGAAGAAGAAGAAGAGGAAGAAGAAGAAGAGGAAGAAGAAGAAAGAAGAAGAGGAAGAAGAAGAAGAAGAAAGAAGAAAGAAGAAGAGGAAGAAGAAGAAGAAGAAGAAGAAGAAAGAGGAAGAGGAAGAGGAAGAAAAGGAGGAAGAGGAAGAAGAAGAAGACGATGACGAAAGAAGAAGAGGAAGAAGAAGAAGAGGAAGAGGAAGAAGAGCAAGAGGAAGAAGAGGAAGAGGAAGAAAAGGAGGAGGAGGAAGAAGAAGAAGAAGAAGACGATGACGAAAGAAGAGGAAGAAGAAGAAGAGGAAGAAGAAGAAGAAGAAAGAAGAAAGAAGAGGAAGAGTAAGAAGAAGAAAGAAGAGAAGAAGAGGAAGAAGAAGAATAAAGAAGAAGAGGAAGAAGAAGAAGAGGAATAGGAAGAAGAGGAGGAAGAGGAAGAAGAAGAGGAAGAAGAGGAAGAAGAAGAAAAGATGAAGAAGAGGAAGAAGAAGAAGAAGAAAGATGAAGAAGAGGAAGAAGAAGAAGAGGAAGAGGAAGAAGAGGAGGAAGAGGAAGAAGAAGAGGAAGAGGAAGAAGAGGAGGAAGAGGAAGAACAAGAGGAGGAGGAGGAAGAAGAAGAAGAAGATGAAGAAGAAGACGAAAGAAGAGGAAGAAGAAGAAGAAAGAAGAAGAAAGAAGAAGAGGTAGAAGAAGAAGAAAGAAGAAGAAGAAGAAGAGGAAGAAGAAGAAAGAAGAAGAGGAAGAAGAAGAAGAGGAAGAGGAAGAAAAGGAGGAAGAGGAAGAAGAAGAAGAAGATGATGAAGAGGAAGAAGAGGAGGAAGAAGAAAGAAGAAGAAGAAGAAAGATGAAGAAGACGAAGAGGAAGAAGAGGAGGAAGAGGAAGAAGAAGAGGAGGAGGAGGAGGAAGAAGAAGAAGAAAGATGAAGAAGAGGAAGAAGAAGAGGAGGAAGAAGTAGAGGAGGAGGAGGAGAAGGAAGAAGAAGAAGAAAGAAGAAGAGGAAGAAGAAGAAGAAGGGGAGGAGGAGGAGGAGGAGGATGGGGGCAGGTGGGGGAGGAGGAGGAGAAAAGCATTCTCCCCAACAGGGTGATGATGATTAAATTAGACCAGATTTCTCCAAGCAAACCAGAGCCCAAAGCAACGGGGGGGGGGGGGGGGGGCTCCGCAGATGTCTCCAGCGAATGGTGGGTAGGGATCTGCATTCTCAGCCACATTCGAGCAGAAACACATTCTTTTCTTTGGCTGGCTGCCTGCAGGTAGTGCGAATGATCGCATGCACACACGTGCACATTTGCACACCAGTGCACACACATATGCCCAGAAAGAGGCACATGACACACCGGGACACCTGTATATGTGCTCGCTGACACAGACAACACACGTGAACACACCCACAGTTCCCACAAGCACAGCTGGAACGCTCAGAACCATGCACACACATGCAGGCACACTCATACGTATGCAGGTACGTACAAAACCACATGCGTGCACACACAATGAGCAAAAACATGCACACGTGCCAACACGCATGCAGTGGCATGAACACAAACGGAAGCAAGCCAACGTGGGCAAACACACCGGCATTCACACGCTTATGACAGGTGAGCACCCACACACACCACAGGCATCTTATGACATGAGCGCCCACACACACAGCACAGGCATATTCCGAGGGCCCAGAGAGGTCCACCCAGTCAGACACTCCCCCCAGACACACACACACACACACACACACACACACACCACACACACGGGCACATGCACAGACTCATGCTCATGCAGGCACCCACTTAGAGTTTAGCTTCTGAACAAAGGTGCCTTCTACTGGCCGCCCTCTCCCCATCCCCCAGCCTCTCCCTCCCAAGCTACCTGTGCTCAACTCTAAATCCCACAGGGGTCCTCCTGCGGAGGGCTGCAGTCCCGGGGGGCCGTCAGACCCCGCACACGCTGACAGGGACCCCTGGCCAGTAACTCCCCTCCCCCAGGCCTGGGCTTCCCGACCCATAGGAAGGGAGAAGCCCACCCTGCTGGGACAACCTGCGGAGGTGGGCGCAGGGTGGGTGCCCCCTAATGGCAGTGGTCGTCCTTCCTCCTCTCTAGGGCCAGGGCCCCACCGCCCCTCCCCAGCCCCGGGACACACAGGACATCCCCTGCCCAGGCCCTGGGCGGGGGGCGCCTGCGGGCTTCCCGGCCTCGCCATCCCTGCACCGGGCTGCGCCCATGCCCCGCCCCCCCCCCCCCCCCCCCCCCCCGGCCCCCACCGCCAGAACACGCCCCATTTGTGCCCACGATGCTGTCGGTAGGCCAGCCAGGGGTCCAGGGGCGGCCGCCAGGGCTGAGGGCTCTCCACTCGCTGCAGCCTCTCCACGTCCTCGGGCAGCATCACGTACACCATGTGCGTCCCTCCCACGTCATACCTGTGGGACAAAGCTCAGAGCCCTGCTGGGGGGCCGAGTCCCACCCTGGGCCTCAGGCCGCAGAACCAAGCCGGCCTGTCTCCTGTTGGCCCCTCCGTTCTCCCGGACCGTGGACCGGGGCTCGGAGCAGGCGCTCCCTCCCGCTGTCTAACCCAGCAAGCCTCTCCTGCTCTCCTGTCTGCGCTCTGCCCTCTCAGCGGCCAGCCGGGGAGTGCTCCGTCCTCCCCAAGAGCCGCGGTGTCCGTGGTCAAAGGCACAGAGCAGCTCCCAGGCACTGCTCAGCTCCCGGCCTGCCTTCCGAAGGACGCAGACGGAGCAGAAGGAGCACAGGCCGCCGGCCGCCGGGTGGGATGTGGCAGTGCGCCTGCGCGGCGCCCAGCCTGGCCTCAGCAGCCAGTAGGGAGAGCCGGGGAGGGTGCTCTCCCCGAGGCGGGCAGGAAGGGCTTTACCTGAAAATGGGCCCCAGCTCCTGGAAGGTCCGGTGCATCTCCAGGTGAAAGTTCTCAGAGCCCTGCTCCTTCCAGATCTGCAGCACCCTCATCCACTTGTTGCCGGGACACTGGGGTATGGCTTCGAAGGGCAGCACCGCCTTGGGGGCCGGAGCGGCTCTGGTGCCCAGCGCGCGTGCCCAGCTCAGGGACAGCCAGCACCCTGCCAGCCACCCTCGTGCCTTTGCCCTGAATGCCATTCTGATGCTCCCTCCCGCCCCCGGTCAGCGCAATCCTTTTATCTCGCCTGGAGGCCTGGACCGGCTGACTTGATCACGTCATGGGAGAAGCTGTCCCTGGACCAGGCCAGGAAACCCAGGGCAGGGGTCAGGGCTGGAGGCCTCCGGCTGGAGGAGGAGGAAAGAGATGGATGGGTGCCTTGTCTCGCACTTACGCAAGGCCTGCTGGCGGGTGGGTGTCGAGAGCAGGTGCAGGGTCTGGACTGGGGGCTCAGTGGGGTTGGCAGGGGTAGGGGCCCTTCCTTCCTCCCCAGTGGGGAAGGGAGCAAGATGGATGGGTCCCTTATCTTATCAAGAGATGAGAGGGGCCTGGGCTATTTTCCTCTCCTTTCTACAAGGACCAGAGCAGGGAGGAGGGGGAGGGCATCAATCGCATTAACCCACGGGCCTTTTTGACTGCTCTTCCCCAGGCCTTAGGCTGGGTGCAGGGGACCGAGACGTGCGCCCTGAGCTGGCAAGGGTCCCTGCCAGTGAGGGCTTTCAGTCCCAGGGGGGCAGTTAGAGGAATCCAAAGACCCACCTGGGGATGGCACTGATGTGGCCAAGGCCCTGTCTGTCTGTCCTGGCTGGTTCAGCTCAGCAGCAGGGAGTGCCCAGGACACGAGGGTCACTGATGGGGTGGCCTGCAAACCACTCCTGGGGCAGGGAAGTGAGAGGCACGGTTCGCCTTGGCCCACGCTTGGCCGGCCTGCCCGGGCCTGTGCTCAGTGCCCAGACCCTCCTTTTGTCATCCTTCGGAAGCGTGCTCTTGGGGGCGCAGACGCGGAGCTCAGGCCGGGGGCGCATTATCGAGTCTGTAGCGGGGGTGGGGGTGGGGGTGGCGGGAAGAGGGGTTGGTGTGGGCACGGGCTCCCCACCTCTGGGGGGTGGATCCACGGTTTGGGGTCCCGGGGCATCTATCTCCCCGACGCCTGGTGGCATTCCCACGAGGTGGCTGTCGCTGTCATTGTTCCCATGTTCAGAGGAGGGGACAGAGGCCCCGGGCTTCTGCCACCTCCCAGGGTCCCCCCTCCAACTGAATCCGTTCCCTGCTCCTGCCCCTTCCGTGGGCTGGGGGGGCGGGCGGGGGGAGGAGTCAGGACTGCCAAGGCCCCTTCAGCAAGCGGAGATGTGCGCGGAGCCTCAGCCCCCGCCGCCGGTGTACAAGCTGTCCTCGGACAGAGGGCCCGGCTGGAGCCGCACCGGCCCAGGCCACGCTGGACACTCCGGCTGCCCGTCCCTGCCCGTGGGCCCTCCAGCCCCAGCCCCTCGTGGTCTCTGCTGCTCTACTCTCGGGCCAGTCAGCGCTGTCGCCGCGGGCCAGCTTTCCGTGGCCCCACACAGCCTGCCACGAGGAAGCTGGGGATCCGGATGGCCGGCGGTCAGCCTCTCCTGCCCAGAGGAACCGTGGGGCCGGCTCCAACAGGGAAGTGCGGGCAGCAGACGCTCCTGTACGTGCCCCGAACGAACTCCCGGGGCCTCCCGGCGCCCCGGCCCCCTGGCCCCGGGACCCAGGAGCAGGTCCCAGAAAAACTTTCTTGCGAAGCTTCCTCCTTGGTGCGCACACAGGAGGGCTGTCAGTGCTTCCGCTCTCCGCGGCCCCACAGGCCTGGCAGGCCCTCCCTGGAGGGCTCCTCTGGGGAAGGCAGTCCCTGGGGGGCGGGCGGGTGTCTCCTCTGAGGCCGAGCTGGGGGGGCAAGGGGCCAAGCGGGCCCAGGCCGGCCCCAAGGCCCAGTGTCCGGAAGAGGGGCCGTCAGCTGAGGGGCAGCCTGAGCCTCGGGCCCGTCTCTGCAAAAGAGCTGAGGTGTGCGGGCTGCTGGGAGCAAGTCCATCGGGGTCCGCCCTCCTTCCTGTCCTGGGGCTTGCGCCCCGGCTCGTCCACACTTCATCCCCGGTCCTTCCTGCCCCCAACTCCAGGGACTGAGGCTGCTCCCCCAAGGGGCTTCTCTGACTCCCTCCCCTCGGCTGCGGGAGGCAGCCCCAAGCCCAGCGCGGCCGCAGCAGCTGCCGGGCGGCGCCCACCGCGGAGCTCCAGGGCCCTAGCCGCCCAGACGACGGGACTCCGGGTCGCCCTCTGGAGGCCGGCAGGCCAACTGCAGCCGCGCCTCGAGCCCCGACCACAGGGACGGCTGGCAACCGGCAGGGCGCGGGGGCGGGGGAAGGGGGGGCGACACGGGGGACCCCCTCTTCCGGAAGCAGGAAGCACCGCACAGAACGTGCCCTAGCATCCAGCAGTTTCCACCCCCTTATTTCCATGGTATTATGCTCCCAACCTGGTATCATGTGTGCACTTGGGCCCTAGGGAAAGCCGGCGAGAAACCGGGAACAAGCGCGCCCAGATGCCCAGTCGGGGGTGGGGGGTGGGGGAAGGCTTTTACAGGCCGCCCGTGCACACCACTGAAGTTCAGGTGATGGAAACGGGGGTCCTGCCTTCCTTCCTTCCCGTGCTCAGCACGAACCACCACACGTGACGTGGTGCGAGGGAAGCGCGGGGTTGCCTTCCGTGCTCGCAGCTGACTTCCCCCCAGCGGCGGGCAGCGCTGCCACAGGGCATGCAGGGAGAAGGACCCACACCGATGGCAGGGCCAGGGGGTAAGACAGAGCACCGAGTGGCGAGGCACACGTGTCAGCCGCTCACAACAGCACGATGTTTCAAGCACAGCCTTTGAAAACGAGACAAGGACGTGCACTAAACACAGCTGTTTTGTTTTGTTTTGTCTGTTTTTAATTTTTTAAAAGATCTTATTTATTTGAGAGGGAGACACAGCTGTTTAAAGTAAGGACCCGAGCGGGCCTGGGAGACCCCGCGATGGGGCCTTGTGTTGGGGGAAACAGGGAGGTAGGTGCGCTGCCGGTGGGGAGGTAGATAGATGGACGCTGCTGCCCGTCTTCTAGGGCTTGGGTCGGGTCCGGTGTTCCTTCCACCCCGAAGAGGGCGCCCGCGAGAAGGCAACGGACCTCGAGGCCCGCAGGCCAGTGTGGGTGCCGGGGAGCCTGCGTGGGGCCGGCGGGACACAGTCGGGGCACAGTCAGGCCCCAGGCTGGGGACAGTGGCTTCTCCCCTGCTGCAGCCTGCAGACCAGCGGAGGGCAGGGCCCCGGCCACCCGGTCAAGTGCTGTGAAGACAGGGACGGTTCTCACAGCCGCCCGGGGAGGGGAGATGCACCCGGGCTCCTCCCAGCAGACAGACCAAGGAGCAGACAAACGGCCTTGACCCTACCCGAGCTCCCCCTTCCAGGCTGATCTCCAGTAGGAGACACACCGGCAATCCGAAAGCCAGACAGAGAGTGGACCCCACAGGGGCCTGCAGCTTCTGTGTGGAATCTGCGCTCTCTGCGCAGCTGCCCTGCGCAGCTCGGGGAAGACATGGGACTCCAAGTGCAGCGGGCTGGCCTTTAGCTTGTCCTTCAACCCTGGACCAACAACTCGCCTGGCCTCATGGGTGGCAGGTGTGACGTGGGTGAAGACGCAGGCAGTGTTTCCTGAGTGGACGAACAGCCCCGGTAAGCAGACACCCTCGGCCGCCCAGCACCCTGTGCCTCCACCCCACTAGGGTCTTTGACGCCGTGGAGCCCACGGGTGCCTTCCCATGGAACACGGGCATCTCCAACCGCTGTACCTTTGTGCTCCCTGCTTCCTCCCCGGGATCGTCTCGTGGACTCCGGGTTTCCGTCACCGCGTTCACGTTCTGCTTCCTGTCCTCCACGTTGAAAACCCGCAGCGCTCACTGCTTTGAACTTGGGTCTCCGTGAGGTGGCGCCGGCAGTGGGAAGGGGTGCGCGCGCGCGCGCGCGCGCGTGTGTGTGTGTGTGTGTGTGCGCGCGAGCGCGCGCGCGCCTGCCTCTTCCTATTGTCCCCATCGGTTTGAGACGGGACAGCGGTGAGACAGTGAAAAGGCTGTTAGCGAATCCTGTCATCCTCAGTGGACATCGCGCTCCCTAAGCCAGGCAGCTGTACAGACCCGAAGCTTTCTGTGGTGGGGGCTTCTCCCGCGCGGCTCTCTCTGGCAGTGTCCCTGACGTCGCCAGATGCGTCGGTCCTCCAGCTGGGCGCCGGAGAAGACTCTGACAGCCCGAGGGCCGGCTCGTGCAGTGTGTTCATCGCCCCCTGCGGCGGCTCTGGTGCCTCCATCCCTCTAGGCAGCCTACTGAGTGGGTGGCAAGAGGGCCCCATGCGGGCTCTCGGTCCCGGGGGGCCCTCCCCTGGTCCACTGAAGACACTAGTGCACTTCCCACCCCAGCATCATGGGTGCATCTGGTCGCGGTTGCCTGGGATGTATAGTTCCATCCTGCGAATTTCAACCTCTCGGGAACTTGACGGCCCCCCACCCCCTCCCCACCCCGGAGCGCCATGCAACGGTGTCTTCTTGCCAGCTTCAACTCGTTGTCTTTTCCTCCCAAATTCATTCTGTTTACATACATGTGATAACTGACGTAGAATGATTATACTTTACGTCCTATTTTCAGTTTACCCCATGTTTCCCATTTGTTTCTTTTTTTATGGTTTTAAAATACGCATAGTAAGAACGTTACCTCCTTCACTATTTTTTAGTGCTCAGTTCAGTGCTATTAATTTTGATCAACTCGTTGTGTGTCCATCACTGTCACCCATCCGCACGTCTCTTTTCATCCCATAAAACTGAAAGTTTGGGCCGAGGAAACGATGCCTCCCCTCTGCCTCGCCTCGATCCTTGATCCCCTTGGCAAATCCTCCACGATTCTTACTTTGAATATTGCCTGTGCTCTATTCCCTCAACTTCTTTGGGGTTCTCCCTACTTCTCTATTACACTATGTCCTCCCATTGTCCGCGCATTCCGGTCTCTTTGCGTTTCCCATCTCTTTTCTTCTTTGAGTTTCATTTAAGCAATGTGTTCAGCTTTGTGAAAAAGAGTAAAGGGAAAACTTCATGAGAGTCGACTCTGGGAGCTAGAAGGGGAGGCTGGAAGGGGGCACCTACCCCTCCGTGTCCATCCCAGGAAGCATCATCAGTTATGGGCCCCACAGGGAAAGATGGGGCTCCCACGGGACGCCTGGGTGGCTCAGTCATTGGGCCTCTGCCTTCGGCTCAGGTCATGATCGCAGGGTCCTGATCCCAGGGTCCTGGGATCAGGCCCTGCATCGGGCTCCCTGCTCGGCGGGAAGCCTGCGTCTCCCTCTCCCACTCCCCCTGCCTGTGTTCCCTCTCTCACTGTCTCTCTGTCAAATAAATAAAGAAATAAAGAAAGAAGGAAAGAAAGAAATCTTAAAAAACAAAAAAAAGATGGGGCTCCCACATGAAATCCACCGCCCCTGCAGCTCAGCTGCCAGTACCCAGCGTCAGCCTGAAGCCCTGCTAGCCTCCGGCGGACTTTCCCTCAAAACCACCCTTCCAACTTCCTCCTCCTTCACCCTAAATTAACATTCCTCCCCTTGTTTGTGGGACTAGCCTGTGGTTCACCTGTCGCTTGTTCGTCCTGAGCTGCAATTCTCTGGAACGCCTATTTTCCTGGCAAAATCACTGCTGTGAGGTTAACAGCTGACACCGCAGTTTCTTACTCACTCCTCACCTATGTGTCGTATGTAATATTACACTGATCCCCCAATTTCTATGCTCCACTTCTTTATTTCTCATTCCTAGGTGTTCTCTGTAGATTTTTTTTTTCTTTCGGGGAAATCCCCCTACTATTTTTTGACTGTATCTTGTTCTTTTGTCATGTTTTCTATGCTCTTTTTCTTCCTTAAGCAAATTTACTTGGGGTGGGGCATGCACGCCCCCATGGCCTCCTGTGGACATGGCAGTCACCTGCCCCTCTAGTTTTGCTCGGATTTCATTAAGCTTTTCAGATTGGCAGCAGACCTATCCACAGAGACCTGGCAGGCCAGAAAGGACTGGCATGACATATTCAGGGCACTAAATGAGAAAAATATGCAGTCAAGAATACTATATCCAGCTACGCTGTCATTGAAAATAGTAGGAGAGATAAAAAGCTTCCAGGACAAACAGAAACTAAAAGAATCTGTGATCACCAAACCAGCCCTACAAGAAATATTGAAAGGGGTCCTCTAAGAAAAGAGAGAGCCTAAAAGTACATAGATCAGAAAGGAACAAAGACAATATACAGTAACAGTCACCTTACAGGCAATACAATGGCACTAAACTCATATCTTTCAGTAGTTGCCCTGAATGTAAATAGGCTCAATGCCCCAATCAAAAGACACAGGGTATCAGACTGGATAAAACAAAACAACAACAACAAAAAACCACACAAGACCCCCATCGATATGCTGTCTGCAAGAGACTCATTCTAGACCCAAAGACACCTCCAGGTTTAAAGTGAGGGGCTGGAAAACCATCTACCATGCTAATGGACACCAAAAGAAAGCTGGGGTGGCAATCCTTATATCAGACAAATTAGATTTTAAACCAAAGTCTATAATAAGAGATGAGGAAGGACACTCTATCATGCTTAAAGCGTCTATCCAACAAGAAGATCTAACAATTGTAAATATTTATGTCCCTAACATGGGAGCAGCCAATTATATAAGCCAACGAATAACAAAAATCAAAGAAACACATCGACATAATACAATAATAGTAGGGCGCTTTAACACCCACCACAGTGAAACGGACAGATCATCCAAGTAAAAGATCAACAAGGAAATAAGGGCCTTAAATGACACACTGGACCAGATGGGCTTCACAGATATATTCAGAACATTCCATCCCAAAGCAACAGAATACACATTCTTCTCTACTGCACATGGAACACTCTCCAGAATAGATCACATCCTGAGTCACAAATCAGGTCTCAACCAGTACCAAAAGACTGGGATCATTTCCTGCGTATTTTCAGACCATACTGCTTTGAAACTTGAACTCAATCACGAGAGGAAAGTTGGAAAGAACTCAAATACATGGAGGCTAAAGAGCATCCTATTAAGGAATGAATGGGTCAACCAGGAAATTAAAGAAGAATTTTTAAAAATCACGGAAACAAATGAAAATGAAAACACAACTGTTCAAAATCTTTGGGATGCAGCAAAAGCAGTCCTACGAGGGAAGTATAGAGCAATACAAGCCTTTCTCAAGAGACAAGAAAGGTCTCAAATACACAACCTAACCCTATACCTAAAGAATCTGGAGAAAGAACAGCAATAGAGCCTAAACCAAGGAGCAGAAGAGAAATAACAAAGATCAGAGCAGAAATCAGTGAAGTAGAAACCAAAAGAACAGTAGAACAGACAACGAGACTAGGAGCTGGTTCTTTGAAAGAATTAGTAAGATTGATAAAGCCCTGGCCAGATTTATCACGAAGAAAACAGAAAGGATCCAAATAAATAAACATCATGAATGAAAGAGGAGAGATCACAACCAACACTGAAGAAATACAAACAATTATAAGAACATATTATGAGCAACTGTATGCCAACAAATTAGGCAATCGGGAAGAAATGGATGCATTCCTAGAGACATATGAACTACCAAAACTGGTAGAAATAGAAAACCTAAACAGACCCATAAGCAGCAAGGAAATTGAAGCAGTAATCAAAAATCTCCCAAAAAAACTAGAGTCCAGGGCCAGATGCCCTCCCAGCGGAAACCTACCAAACATTTAAAGAAGAATTAACACCTATTCTTCCGAAACTGTTCCAAGAAATAGAAATGGAAGGAAAACTTCCAAACTCATTTTATGAGGCCAGCCTTACCTTGATCCCAATACCAAACAAAGACCCCATCAAAAAGGAGAATTACAGACCGATTTCCCTGAGTGAACATGGATGCAAAAATTCTCACCAAAATACCAGCCAATGGGATCCAACAGTACATTAAAAGGATTATTCACCATGACCAAGTGGGATTTATCTCTGGGCTGCAAGGCTGGTTCAACATCCACAAATCAATCAACATGATACACGACCTTAATAAAAGAAAGAACAAGAACCATATGATGCTCTCAATAGATGCAGAAAAAGCATTTGACAAAGTACAGCATCCTTTCTTGATTCAAACTCTTCACAGTGTAGCGATAGAGGGTACATACCTCAAGATCATAAAAGCCATCTATGAAAAACCCCCAGCGAATATCATTCTCAACGGGGAAAAATTGAGAGCTTGTCCCCTAAGGTCAGGAACACGGCAGGGATGTCCACTATCACCACTGCTATTCAACATAGTATTAGAAGTCCCAGCCTCAGCAATCAGACAACAAAAAGGAATAAAAGGCATCCGAATCTGCAAAGAAGAAGTCAAGCTCTCACTCTTTGCAGGTGACATGATACTCTATGTGAAAACGTAGAAGACTCCACCCCAGAAATGCTAGAACTCATACAGGAACTCAGTAAAGTGGCAGGATATAAAACCAATGCACAGAAGTCAGCTGCATTTTATATACTAACAACGACACAGAAGAAAGAGAAATTAAGGAATCGATCCCATTTACAATTGCACCCAAAACCGTAAGATACCTAGGAATAAATCTAACCAAAGAGGGAAGGAATCTGTACTCAGAAAACTATAGAATACTCATGAAAGAAATTGAGTAAGACACAAAGAAATGGAAAAATGTTCCATGTTCATGGATTGGAAGAACAGATATTGTGAAAATGTCTATGCTACCCAGAGCAAACAAATAGAGCCTAAACCCAGGCTGCAATCCCTATCAAAATACCATCAACTTTTTTCACAGAAATGGAACAAATAATCCTAAAATTTGTATGGAACCAGAAAAACCCCCGAATAGCCAGAGGAATGTTGAAAAAGAAAAGCAAAGCTGGCAGCATCACAATTCCGGACGTCAAGCTCTATTACAAAGCTGGCATCATCAAGACAGTATGGTACTGGCACAAAAACAGACACGTAGGTCAATGGAACAGAATAGAGAGCCCAGAAATGGACCCTCAACTAACGGTCAACTATGGTTGACCTATGGTCAACTAATCTTCGACAAAGCGGGAAAGACTATCCAATGGAAAAAAGACAGTCTCTTCAACAAATGCTGTTGCGAAGATTAGACAACCACATGCAAAAGAATGAAACTGGACCATTTCCTTACACCACACACAGAAATAGACTCAAAATGGAGGAGAGACCTAAATGTGAGACAGGAATCCATCAAAATCCTTGAGGAGAACACAGGCAGCAACCTCTTCGACCTCAGCTGCAGCAACTTCTTCCTAGAAACATCGCCAAAGGCAAGGGAAGCAAGGGCAAAAATGAACTATTGGGACTTCATCAAGATAAAAAGCTTTTGCAGAGCAAAAGAAACAGTCCACAAAACCAAAAGCCAACCGACAGAATGGGAGAAGATATTTGCAAATGACATATCAGATAAAGGGCTAGTATCCAAAATCTATAAAGAACTTATCAAACTCGACACCCAAAGAACAAATGACCCAATCAAGAAACGGGCAGAAGACATGAACAGACATTTCTGCAAAGAAGACATCCAAATGGCCAACAGACGCATGAAAAAGTGCTCAACATCACTGGGCATCAGGGAAATACAAATCAAAACCACAATGAGATACCACCTCACACCAGTCAGGATGGCAAAAATTAACAAGTCAGGAAACGACAGATGTTGGTGAGGATGCGGAGAAAGGGGAACCCTCCTTCACTGTTGGTGGGAATGCAAGCTGGTGCAGCCACTCTGGAAAACAGTATAGAGGTTCCTCAAAAAGTTGAAATAGAGCTACCATATGATCCAGCAATTGCACTGCCGGGTATTTACCCCAAAGATACAAATGTAGGGATCGAAGGGGTACGGGCACCCCAATGTTTATAGCAGCAATGTCCACTACAGCCAAACTATGGAAAGAGCTTAGATGGCCATCGTCAGATGAATGGATAAAGAAGAGGTGGTATACTCACACACACACACACACACACACGGGAGTATTATGCAGCCAACAAAAAAAGAGAAATCTTCCCATTTGCAACGACGTGGAAGGAACTAGAGGGTATTATGCTAAGCGAAATAAGTCAAACAGAGAAAGACAATTATCATATGATCTCACTGATATGTGGAATTTGAGAAACAAGACAGAGGATCATAGGGGAAGAGAGGAAAAAAATGAAACAAGACAAAACCAGAGACGGGGACAAACCATAAGAGACTCTTAATCTCAGGAAACAAACTGAGGGTTGCTGGAGTGGAGGGGCATGGGAGTGATGGGGTGGCTGGTTGGTGGACACTGGGGAGAGTATGTGCTATGGTGAGTGCTGTGAATTGTGTAAGACTGATGAATCACAGACCTGTACCCCTGAAACAAATAATACATTATATGTTAATAAAAGAAATTTACTTTGTATCCTGTATCTATTGTTTTCAGTGTTTGACACCCCTGGTGGTCTATTTCTACTTATCCATTGTATCTTGTTTCCTTGTGTCTTTTGTAAATTTTAGTATTTTAGCAGGTATTTATGAGGTAATAACGGAAAGGTTCTATGAATTCTGAGTTTTGGTGTTTGTTTTAGGTATCAGGGAGGTAACTTTTATTAAATGATTGAAATTCTCTTCTATTCCGGAATCTCTAGAAAATCATGTTAAGTGAATGTTGATGATCATAGGGTTCTTACCCGTATTCTCTGATGAGAGCGCGCGACATCCTTCTGTGAGGACGGGACTCTTGCCCATCCAGGCCATGGCCCAGGACTCAGCACTGGGCTCTTGATGAGCCGCCGGCCAGGGCCTGGGCGCCCATGCCGTCGCCGTGCACCTGCCAGGGGCAGCATGGTTCAGCACTGGCTGCACGGCACTCTTCTGGCTTCACCTCATCGTCAGGTCATCGTGCCAATCGCTTTTCCCTAGGAGCTCGTGAAGTCGGCCTGGGGCTAGCGCCAGCCCTAAGCCTCCACTCTGCACCCCACACATTTCCGGGAACGTGGGCGGGACCTCCGGAAGTGCTGCCACGCTGCCTCTGAATTCCTGAGCCCTGACCACGCCACTGCTGGATGGTGCTGGGCCTCCAGACGCCTCTTTGCTGGGGGCAGCTTCGTGTGGCCAGAAGTTCTTGGGTGATTAATAGGTGACAGAGCAATGGTCTCCCATTTAACAGCACACACATTCCTTCCAGAACATATGGTAAGCCCACACCCCTAATTATGTAGCTCTTTTGTAAAACTATTCTCCGCGGGACAGGTGAAATATTAAGGCTTCATTTTTCACTTAAAAATGAATACAGGTAGGGGCGCCTCTGTGGCTTAGTCCATTAACCGTCTACATTTGGCTCAGGTCATGACCCTAGGGTTGTGGGATTGAGTCCCTTGTTGGGCACCCTGCTCAGCGTGGGGCCTTTTTCTCTCTCTTCTGCTGCTCCCCTGCTTGTGTAAGTGCTCTTTCTCTCTCTCTCTGACAAATAAGTAAAATCTTTTTTAAAACATGCATATAAATAGAGGTGCCTGGGTGGCGCACTCGGTTGAACATCCAACTCTTAGTTTCGGCTCAGGTGGTGATCTTGGGGTCCTGAGATCGACCCCCCACCCTGTTTGGCTACATGCTCCGCAAGCAGTCTGCTTGGGAGTCTCTCTCCCTTTACACGTCCCAATGTACCCCCTTTTTCTTTAAGGTAGATAAATAAATCTTTTTTAAAAAATAAAAATAAATACAAATAAACCTCTACTACTTTCTTCCTGCACCCCATTACTTCCCCTTGTCCAGGTCTTCGCGGGCTGCCTTATATCAGTACTGGTCTTCCATAAGCTTCCATAAGCTGGTCTCCTCAGCCAATCACTTTCAGTCTGGATGTCTCAGAACCTTGCTCTCCACTTTTTTTATATGTCACTTTATGTTATTATTCGCTTTTGAGAAAAACTAGACAGACCCTAATTCCGGTAAGTGTTTGCTGACTTCCCATTAACCAGACCCTGAGCTCACAGCAAGGGAGGGAGGGAGGCGGGGCTGCACCCTGGCTGAGCCAGCCCTGCCCAAGCCCAGGTGCCCCTAGGGCCTATGTTCCCGTGCAGATTCCCTGGAGGAGGGAAAGGATTTGCACCCTCCTGGCTGATCGGTGGTGGAGGAGGACTGCTGCCAGTAGCGTTGGCTTCTCCCCGCTCCGGCCAGAAACGGCTGAAGGGGCCGTGGAGCCACGGAGAAGAGGGGCTCCAGACCCTGCGGGCACATGGCCACAAGCCAGGGCCCGGCCTTTCCATCACGCCCAGCCCTTCATCCCTCTGAGCCTCGAGTTCTTCCCGGGGGCATTGTGTTCGAGAACTCCCACCTCACAGGCCCCGGGGAGGACACAGCCAGTTGGCATCTGGAAGGTGCCCAGCTCTCTGTTTCAGCAGGTGCTCGATGAAGGTGGATTGCTTCTGCCACCGTTCAAAACTTGCCTCTCTATTTGAGGCCCTGCTCTGTGGTGACACGAGATGGCAGGCAGGCCTGGAATGGAAGCCGCACCCCTGGAGGGAGCCTGTGTGTGTCCCTCTGTGCCGCGGGTACACGTGTTCCCTCCTCTTAGATTAGGATTAGAAGTTGCGAATGGAACCCCACTGAAGGGCAGGACTTTTTTTTTTTTTTTTTTTAGGATTTTATGTATTTCAGAGCAAGAGAGAGCAGGAGCTGGGGGAAGGGCAGCGGCAGAGGGAGAGGCAGACTCCCCGCTGAGCAGGGAGACCAATGCAGGGCTCCATCCCAGGACCCTGGGATCAGGACCCAAGCCCGAGGCAGATACCTAACTGGCCCCCCAGGCGCCCCAGGGCAGGACTTCACAGCAGCCCTGGCAGGGGAGCACTGAGCTGACCCGTGTGGCCCCGGCCGAGAAACCGAGGCTCGGAGAATCCCTCCAGCTGCACAGCCTCACGGCTCATCCGTGGCAGAGGCGCCACGCGAACCCCGCTCCTCGGGCCCTCCCCGCACCTCTTCCCCCCCATCAAAGGACGTGGGGTTGGGAGTGACCGCACACATCTTGGAAACAACCTCGCAGTAAAGCGTCTTGGGGTCAAAACCGTCTGTATGTCCGCAGCGCTCCTGCAGTCTCACTGCCCAGTGCTCTGTGGAAGTCCCTTTCCGTGTGTCCTGCTTGGAATTCCCCGAGGCTCTTGGCTGCGGACGTCCACTGGGCCCTTTCTGAAAATCCTCCAGGTGATCTGGAGGGGCCCCGCTTGATGATCCTCGTTCCAGGGCCTCGTCAGGACTCCCCGTGCAGGAATAGCCTGGCCTTTAACATCGCGGACGTCCACAACCGGGACATCTGTTCCTCGGGCAGGGGGCCTGGGCTGAGGCTGCGCTGCACCTGAGCGATTCTCTGGCTCCTTCCAGTCCGCCAAGCATGGCCCCCTGCCCAGGGCCACCTTTTGTGTTCATTACTCAGCCTGGGGGTTCCCCGAAGACGTGAGGGACAAGAATCCTGAGCCAACGTGAGGGCGTTTATCCTGGTTCTCAGGCGGGAACGGGTGGGTGTTCCTCCTCACCCCCCTGCCTTGGGGAACTCAGCTTCCTTCTCTTCTCCTGATACAGGCAGAGTCTTTCAAAGTCCTGCCCTGGGGCGCCTGGGGGGCCGGTTAGGTATCTGCCTCGGGCTTGGGTCCTGATCCCAGGGTCCTGGGATGGAGCCCTGCACTGGGCTCCCTGCTCAGCGGGGAGTCTGCCTCTCCCTCTGCCGCTGCCCCTCCCCCAGCTCCTGCTCTCTCTTGCTCTGAAATAAATAAAATCCTAAAAAAAAAAAAAAAGTCCGGCCTTCAGTGGGGTTCCAATCGCAACTTCTAATCCTGCTTGGGTCCTATGCCTCGCATCCTTTCCCCCATAGAACCGGACCCTCCCTGACCCGCAGGGGCTGCTGGGCTGGCTGCTCCCTTGCCCATCATTCTACTCGTTTCCGGATTTTGAAGATGTCCAGCTCAGGCATGCATATTCTTTTTTCCATGTTTGTGGTTATTTTTGTTTCTAGAAGAGGAAAGACTGAAACAGTATCAGCCTCCTGACTGGTCATAATCTGAGCACCCTGGCGCACGCTGTCACGGTGCTCCTGGAGGAGCACGGGGCTGACAACGTGTGGCACAGCCTCACTGAAATCTCACTCTGTTTGCAAACACTTCTCCTCTTTCTTGCGGAAATATCTGCCTACCTTGCAAGACAGGTCCTGGAGTGACTGGCTGTTTGTCGAAGCAGGATTTCCCTTTGGGCTGCAAAATGTTCCGGAATTCGACGGTGGTGATGGCTGCACAGCATGGTGAATATAGTAAAAAAGACCAAATTACACACTTTGAAATGACGAATTTTCTGTTGTGTGGATTCTATCTAATTTAAAATCAAGTTTAAGAAGGAGGAGAGGACAGGGCAAAAGAAGGTGTAGCTCTCGTGCTCCCTTCACGTCTCTTTTCTGACCCGGACCCTGTGTGCAATGAGAATGACAGCAGCAGCCCAAGAGTCCCCCTGCCATTTCAAGGCGCTCACCAGCTGGCCCTCAGCCCCTTACCCTTCTCAGAGGTCAGCAGCTGAGGAAACCTCTCGCCGGCGTGAAGACAGGTGCCATTTTGACGGAGGACTCTGGTTCATGCACGACTGGTCTGACCCACACAAAGGCACCGGGCACAGTGTCCAATGTCAGGCGCTCATTGTCTGTGTGCTACCTTGTCGCCAAGCACCCTCCTGCGACCATCGTCCCGACCTGAAACCGGAAGCATGGAGCCTCAGGTGGCCTCAGCTGCCTGTGGTCTGGGCACAGCTGGGACTGCTCTTTCAGCCGACACATGCACTGTCCCCTGTAACTGTTCTGCTTTTCATTCGAAGACTCGATCTCTGTATGCTAAAGTGGCAAGAGGTTTTGGTCTACTTCTGAGATGATGTCTAAAGAGGAACGAACAGATCAAACGCTAAAACCACAAAGAAATCTCCGGGTAAGCAGTACCCAAACAATGATGTTCTTTATTTCTCTCTTGAAATAAGCTGAAAAGGGGTAACCGGCCAACTGGGAGGCGTGTGGGTCAGGGTCCGCGGCTCACAAGGGAGGAAAGGAGAGTGAACTTGCTCTGAGGAATGGGGGGAGAGATCAGGCCCTCCAAGAGGGCTTCTCATGTCAGTGTATTGCTGACTAGGATGGAGGCAACGCTCAGGAAAAATGTTGACTCTCCCAGGCGCACAGTTCCCTCTAACGCCTCCTCAATGGTATAATCGGGTAGAATATCCTTATCCAGGATAAGAGGTCCTCCTTCATTGCAATTAATAGTGTTACAACAACGAACAAAATAGAAACTATTAGTTTTGAAATATTTGGATCTTGGGGCTTCAGGAGGTACTTCAGATGGATATACAAAGGTGCAGTTGTTTGTACAGTCCTTGTAAACGAGTATTTCCCGTTCATTCAAACCTAGAAAAGTAGAGATGATAATCATTGACGTCACGTTTTCTGCTTGCAAATATCAAAGCACACTTCACCCAGTACTAACTAGCTCCATGCCCACATTCTACATCCGCAAATGCTACGTTGCCTAGAATTCTTCACTGATAAAGAATGTCCAAGTAAGGCCACTAGAGGGTCTGGTTCCTCCTTGAACAACTTCTGGAGATGTTTTTCTGTCTACACTGCCACCTCGCCTCTGCCTCGGGCTCTCCCTAAATAGTAGGATGGCACCTTGGCACATAGCTGTACACATGAAATGTCGTGTTCGTTATTTGTCCCAAGAATTCCAGGGCTCTATAAATGCAATTGCTTATGTCCCACAGGATCACACAGCCCCTGAAGTGGAGTGACCCTGGAAGTGTGGCCCTCACCTGAGTTTCTGCAGTTAGAGTGGCCCCTTGGCCAGATGTTCCCAGCTCCAGGCCCAACATATAAACATCGATGCACGCTTAATGCCAACCTGCTCCCCAGCACAGACTGGACGCTCTGTCCCACGGAGGGTCCCACAACTACTGTGATGACCTTCCCTGGTGGGCACACCCAATAGCCTCGGCCAACAAATGCCACTGGAGCAAGGCTCCATCTGAGGTCTCCTTCGAGAGTCCTTCAGTTTAATTCCTCGGCTCTCATTCATGAGTTCTGTTCCCCTGGTGACCCCAGTGTTTACACCATGCTTTCTCCCTGGAACTTGCCACAGTTGATGTATCCACTCATGGCTCTGGGGTTAAAGAGAAGGAATGAACAACTGGCTCCAGTCACTTGCTTTTCTTTATTTGCCGTGTAACGGACTTTAGAAAGTTGAGTACTGTACTGCAGAGGGCATATTCATTAAGTCGACTGCTGAGTGGCTTTTCATGAAGTGCTGCTCATAACCATATCACCAACATCAAGGTCCAGAAACAGAACTGGATGAAAACCCTTGTTTCCTGCTTCTGTCCCTCCATCAGGCACTATAAGCAGCCAAGGCCAAAGATAAAAGGTGTCTTGATTTGAAAGCCTGTATGTTGATTTTGTCTGTTGTTGAACTTTGTGATTATGAAATCCTGCATTGTTTCTTTAGGTGTCTGGTTTCTTTTCTCTACTTTGTGTTTTCTCTACTTTGTGTTTTTCTCTCTCCACCCCTGCTATGGTCCCCGTTCTACATTGTTTACTCTCATAGTTGTATACTTTTCCACTGATGAATATTCCACGGTTGATGGTTGATGGACATTAGGATTGTTTCTGGCTTTTGTCTATCCCCAAAGAGTGCTGCAAGGAATATTCTTGTCCTCATCTTGAGGTGAGCATGTGTGAGTTCTTTATAGGTGGTAATGCTGAGTCTTTACGATGAATGTATATGGCTTTAACAGATGCTGCTGAAGAGTTTTCCAGAACGGTTGTACCTATTTACACTCCAAAGGATCATGTACACTTTGAAATCCTGCCACCACACGACTGGTCATTTGTGAATGTTTAATCATTTTTGGGGGTTACCGTATCATGGTTTTGAGTTGCGTTTCCAACGAAAACAATGATGTTGAGCATCTTTTTGTAGATTTATTACCCATTTGGATATCATTTTCTCGTAAACAGCCTTCAAGCCTTTTTGCTCGAATTTCTACCCAATGATCTGCTTGTTCAATTGTTCATTCATAGGATGAAGTTCATTCTATATACTGAACACAAGCTCCTGCGCAGACAATGTTTTGACGGGCTTTCTCTTCATCTGTGGCATCGTTTTCACAGTCTTTCCATATCTTCTCGTGGCTAGGAGTTGTGAATTTTTATGTAATTCCATTTGCCACTTTTCCCACACGTAACCGGCACTATACTGTTCGGTTTTCTTAAATTCGTAATTATCCTATAATACAAAGATATTCTTCCACATTTCTCTTTAAAAAAAAAAAAAACCCTTGTTCTTTTTTTAAATTTATTTTAGAAAGCATCTTTTGAAAAAGATTTTATCTTTTTATTTGAGAGAGTGAATGAGAGAGAGAATGATTGCACACACAAGCTGGGGGAGAGGGAGAGGGAGAGGGAGAAGCAGACTCCCCTGCCGAGCAGGGAGCCCGATGAGGGGTTCAATCCCAGAACGCTGGGGTCATGACCTGAGCCGAATGCAGAAGTTTAACTGATTGGAGCCAACCAGGCACCACTAGAAGGCATCTTTCAACTAACGTTTTTAAAAATTTTACTTAAATTCAATATAGGTAACGTAGTGTATGATTAGTTGTAGAGGTGGAATTTAATTCTTCATCAGTAGCATACAGCACCCAGTGCTCATCATAGCAAGTGCCCTCCTTAATGCCCGTCTCCCAGTTACCCCATCCCCCACCCACTTCCCATTAAGCAACCTTCAGTTTCTTTCCTACAGTTAGAGTCTTTTATGGTTTGCTTCCCTCTCTGCTTTCATCTTATTTTATGTTCCCTTCTCTTCCCCTACATTCACCTGTTTTGTTTCTTAAATTCCACGTATGAGTGAGATCATATGGTATTGTCTTTCTCTGACTTATTTCACTTGGTTAATACCCTCTAATTACATCCACGTCGTTGCAATTGGCAAGATTTCATTCTTTCGGTGGCTGAGTAATATTCCATTGTATATAGAGACCACATCTTCTTTATCCGTTCATCTTGTTGATCCACATCTGGGCGCTTTCCATATTTTGGGTATTGTGGACACTGCTGCTATAAACATTGGGGTGCATGTGCCCCTTCAAATCACTATATTTGTGTTCTTTGGATAAATACCTAGTAGCCCCTGGCTCTTTTAGTATTTATATGGAGATCCACAAGGCACCTGAAGCTGCTTCTTTTGTGTAAAGTAAATACAGCAAATAAGATCTCATCTACCCACCAGTGGTGAGTACAGACAAGCATCTTTCCCCAATCCCTGCAGGGCCAACCTTGTCAGAAAGCACGTAACTAGACACCTGTGAGATCTCTTTTCTCCTCGACAGGTCTAGTTTTCAACCATGACACCAACATCAGACTGTCAAAATGACTGACGAAATGATATAATCTTGAGAGTTAAGAGTGCAAGTCCTCCAGCTTTTCTCCTCTTCCACACGATTGCCTTGGACATTCCCAGCCCTTCATATTTCCATAAACTTTCGGATATTTGGAATCAACGTGCACACCCACTCGCAAATGTGCGGGCGCACATGCAGACACACACACACTCACACACATTGACCTGCTGAGACTCTGACTGGAATATCATGGAAGTTTTCGATTAATTTGGGGAGAACAGCCACCTTACCCCTACCAGGTTTCACCATCCATAAGCCTGGTGTATCCGTTTATTTAATCTTCCATTTCAATTGCATTTTTGCTGTTTCGATGTGGAAATCTTGGAGAGATCTGCTTGCATTTCTTTCTGGGTATTGCGGTGCTTTTTAAAATGCTACGGGTTTCTTGAAAATTTCATTTTGAATTTGTTGTTGCATAAAAATACAAGTGATTTTTTTTGAACTGATTTTGGAGTACTGACCTTGTATCCAGGCCATTGCCTGATTGTGTGTGTGTGTGTTCTACACACCTCACACCCAATCCCCTCTAGTCTCTCATTACTTACTGTCCTATGGCACATCTGTCAAACACAATGAATGACCGCCGATAAAGTCTTATTAACTCAACTCCACACTTTATTCAGATTTCGTTCACTTTTCCTTAACATTCTTTTCCTGTTCCACGACCCCATGCAGGATACTGCATCACATTGGGTGGGGCATAACTTATCGACAGTAGGATTCTATTCCAATTTGGGTAGTATTTTTAAATCTCTAGCCATAAGAGAGGATCATTTGTGATTTCCATTCTTCCGATGTCTTTGCTGGGCTTTTGGGTTGGGGTGAGGCTGTCATCAGGCAGGGGGAATGTGTTGGGGAGCAATCCTCCTTGTTTTTCTCTGGAAGCGTTTGTGTAAGATTGGGCTGATTTCTCCCTTAAAGCTAGTGGGGAATTTGCCAGAAAAGCACTCTCTATTTGGGTAGGTTTTCCAGAAATGAGTCAGGACACTTCGGCTTTACGATGTCATTGTGGGTCAGATGTAGTTAAAATGCGTTTTTCAAGGTACTGTTCATTTCATCGCACAGCTCAGATTGATCACAAGAAGGCTATTCATAGTGGCTCTTATTATCTATACAAGGTCTGTACGGTCTCAGGGATGCCTCCCTTTTCATTTCTGATAATGAAATTATGAATTTTATGTTTCTCTCTTTGATTTCTCCTACTGTTTTACCAATACTATGAATCCGTCCAAAGAACCAACTATTGGCTTTGTGGGGATTTTATCTGGTTTGTGCTGTTTTTGTCTTCCTACTTCAAGGATTTCTGCTATCCTCTTTACATTTCCTTCCTATTGCTTTGGGTGGATTTCCTATTCTCCTCCTACCTTCCTGAGTGGAAGCCTAGGGCCTTTTCCCCCTTTATCTCCTCTACTAGATGCCGGGAGTGTTCCCTATTTGGCTCTCGGCACCGCTTTAGCTGCTCTCCACTCGTTTTCCCATGTCATAGCTTTCTAATCGTTGAGACCTCAGTATTTTCTCATTTCTGTTGTGGCTTCTCTTTTGGTGACTGGTAGTAATTCCTAAGAAGTGGAGGATTTCCCAGTTCTCTTCTGAGTCATGATTTCTAGTTTAATTCCACCGTAACAGAGAAGGAACTCTAAATAATTTCAGTCCTTATTGCAAACGTCATAAGCGACCTTGTAAAGCGTGGGTACTTGCTCATGCGTGGCTCTGCTGCTATATATATAATAATTATTCCTGGTCTGTAAACGGCATCGTTCAGACCTTCTGCAGCAGAGGCCGACAAACAAGAGCCCGCGGGACGACCCCAGTCCACCAGCTGCGTCTAGCAGTCAAGATTTGTTCAGACATAGGGACGATCACTATGTGTCCCCATCCTCTATGGCGGCTTCCACCTCCTCACGGGCAGTGCTGGGTACTTGCAACTAGGACTAGAAGGCTTACAGAGCTGAACACGTTTGCTCCCTGATCCTTTACAGAAAGACTTCATCCACCGGGGGTGTACCGCTGCGGTAAGTTTTGCCTCCTTGCTCTGGCACCTAGAAGCTATGGGGAGAGATGTGTTAACGACAATCATGCTGTCATTGTGGATCTACCTACAGTTCCTAAATTCTATGGAGGATTTTTCTGTGTGGATCTACATCCTGTGATTGGGCGTGTGTGCATTTCTACGATGGTTTCTTCCAGGTTTTCTTACCCCTTCCTCTCCATACAGTGGTGCTCTTCACACAAGTGACGTTCTTGTGTTAATGTTCCTTTGCCTCAGTGTGGGCAGAAGAGCTTTCTTTGGCCAATATTTAAGTTGTATACCACGTTCTATATTTTATTTGCAACCTTTTTACATTCCTTTTATTTTATTTATTATTTTTTATTAAAGATTTTAATTATTTATTTGAGAGAGAGTGACAGAGAGCACAGGTGGGGAGGAGAGGCAGAGGCAGGCTACCCGCCGAGCAGGGAGTCTGACGCAGGGCTCGATCCCAGGACCCTGAGATCATGACCTGAGCCAAAGGCAGATGCTTAACCAAGTGGGCCAACCAGGAGCCCCTACATTCCATTTTCTTATTTTTTTTATTTTTTTTAAGTTTTTAAAAATTTATTTGTCAGAGAGACTGTACACAAGCAGGAGGAGTGGAAGGCAGAGGGAGAAGCAGACTCCCCCCCGAGCAGGGAGCCCGACATGGACTCGATCCCAGGACCCTGAGATCATGACCTGAGCCTAAGGCAGCCGCTTAACTGACTGAGCCACCCAGGCGTCCCTACAGTCTCATTTTTTAAAAAAGACTTTATTGATTTATTTGACAGAGACAGCCAGAGAAGGAACACAAGCAGGGGGAGGGGGAGAGGGAGAGAGAGAAGCAGGCTTCTGGCAGAGCCGGGAGCCCGATCAGGGCTCGATCCCAGGACCCTGGGACCATGACCTGAGCCGAAGGCAGACGCTCAACAACTGAGCCACCCAGGCGCCCCAAGAAACCAGATTTTCATACATTACCAGTGACAATGAAAAATGGGGCAGCCAAGATTGGGACCACTGTCCAGTTTCTTAAAAACGAACCGCACAGCTACCATACACCCCCAAAATTGCACTTCTGAGGGTTTCCCCCAGAGTAATTAGATAAAACAATGCATAGTTGTTGTTGGCAGATTAATTTGTAACACGACACCCCCAGACTCATCCTGGGTGTTCTTCAGTGCGTAAAGGGTAAAGAAACCATGGTACATCCTCCCCATGGGTATTCCTCGGCAGTAAAAAAGAGCAGATATTGATACATCCACCTGAGTGAATGTCCGGGTAATTACGCTGCACGAGAAAGGCAAACTCCACGGTCCATGGTCCCTGTTGGACGCCATTCTTGAAATGACCAACTTAGAGAAGTGGACCCCAGATTAGTTTTGTGCACATGGGGAGGTGGGTCCATGGCAGGGCATTTAGGTGGGAAAGATGTCTGTGCGTCCATATGAGGCATGATTATGGTGATACGACTGTTCTTTCTCCTTACTATTTTGAATGCCAGTGCCCTGGTTGTGGCAGTGAACTATGGTCTTGCAAGATGTTATCACTGGAAGTGACTGAGTAAAGCTGTACAGGATCTTTCTGTATTTCCTGCGAGGGCTTTGAATATACAATTGTCAAAAGGAAAACGTTTAACAGAAAAGGAATTTAAAATCTAACATACCATTACTTGCATTAACATTTAAATGGCTACACTTAGAAACCCAAGACTTTCAGAGTACACAGGAATTAATATATTCTGCTTAATAGAGGCATGCTTTAAAATGAGAATGTAGGGCACCTGGGTGGCTCAGTCGTTAAGCGTCTGCCTTCGGCTCAGGTCCTGGGATCGAGCCCCACATCGGGCTCCCTGCTCAGCGGGAGGCATGCTTCTCCCTCTCCCACTCCCCCTGCTTGTGTTCCCTCTCTCGCTGTCTCTCTCTGTCAAATAAATCAATAAAATCTTTTAAAAAAATGAGAATGTAGGGACGCCTGGACGCCTGCCAAATAGATAAATAAGATTTTTTTTTTTTTAAATCTGGTTTCTTTACCGTCCCGGCCAGCATATCGGATGGTCCCTCTGTTTTACTTTGGCCACTCTTGATTCATGATATCTAACACTGTTTGTCAATTTTCATTATCCTAGTGGCCAAAGATGTTGAAAATCTGTTCACGGGTTTACCTGCTACATGTGAATCCACATCGGTGAAATCTCTCTTCGTGTCGTTGGCCTCGTTCAAACGAGACCGGCTGCATTTCTGCTGTTGGATTGTGTGTATGCTCGAGACATCAGTCTTCTGTTGGATATGTGGTTTCCGCGCTTTTCCTCCCGGTCTGGAGCCTGCCTTTCCCTCTTCTTAACAGGGCCTTCCACACGGAAACAGTGATCACTGGTGGACGTCCCATGTCACCAATTCCCTTCTTATTGGTCGTGATTTGTCGTCAAGGCTAGGCCCTCTTTGCCTAGCCACAGGTGCCAATGACTTTCTCCTCTGTGCTCTCTTTTCCTAAAAGTTGTAGATTTTACCTTTTACATTTAGCCCATGATCCTCTGGAGGTAATTTTTGAATACGATTTGAGGTTTAGGTCAAGATTCACTTTTGCCCGATCAAGTGGAAGAGGCTATCTTTCCCCCACCGACTATGTTTGCACCGTTGCCCCAAATCACTCGGGCATATGTGAGTGCAACCCTTTCTGGGGTCTCTGTTGTGTTCCGGGGACTGTGTCTGTCCATTGCTGAGACATCACTGAGTTTGAGTATGGGTCGAAGCTCAGTCTCTGAGGTTCAGAATTTTTCTGAAGAGGTGTTCCGTTTACTTGCACAACCCCAGAAGTCAGCAAATATCCTGCAGGGGAAAATATGCAAGCATTCCAGCCCTCCGAAGGCTCTGGTCAACTCATTGTTTCGGTATCCACCAGGGCCGCTCGGGAAAACTGAGCCCCTGGAGCCCTATGGGGGTCAGTTATTAAATGCAGGTGTTCTAGCTTCCATGACTGGGGGGAGGAGCTGAGAGATGGACGTGTATCAAGGGCAGGCTGGTGATCAGAAGGATAGTCCAGAACCAGGTCTACTACTTGGAGCTGAGGCTGGGGGGAAGAGCCCACTTGGCAGGAAAATATCGACGCCATGTTTCTCTGCCCTCCCGTTCCGGGCCATGCAGAGAGAACTCTTAGAGATGTCTAAAGTGCTCGCCCACACACCTGTCGCCTCTGCAGCCCAGCAGCCAAGCAACGACTGTGCTCTTAGGAAGTACTCTTGGGAGAAGGGGCGGAGCAAGATGGCGGAGGAGTGGGAGACCTGGATTTCCTCTGGTCTCAGGAATTCAGCTGAATAGGGATCAAACCATTCTGAACACCTACAAACTCAACAGGAGATCGACGAAAAAAATAGCAACAACCGTCTGAACAGAAAAGCGACCACTTACTGGAAGGTAGGACGTGCGGAGAAGTGAATCTGAGGCGATATTCGGGAGGATAGACGGCGGGGGAGGGGGCCTCCGTCGGCCGCTTCTGGCAAGTGATAGAGCCGCGGAGCACAAAATCGGAACTGTTAGAAGTCGGCTCTGCTGAGGGACGTCGCTCCAGTGGCTAAGCGGGGGTGGAAACTTCGCGGGACAGTGTGGTCTCAGGAACCTCGGGGTCACAGAAAGACCGGGGTGCCTGAGTGCAGCAGAGCTCCCAGGTATTGGAGCGGGGAAGCCGGCTGCAGAGACAGAGCCGAGGCGTGGGCTCTCAGCTCAGGTTTGCCATAAACTGTGATCCGCGGCCCAGTCGGGCCACTGCTCCTCCAGCAGGGACCCAACAAACGGCAGATCCGGGGAGTCTCCCCTTCCTCCCCGGGGAGGAGCGGCGCGGGAGCGCACCGCAGGGATCTGCTGGGTTTGGAGACTCCACACGGGGTTGGGTGCCAGAGACAGAAATGCTCGGTCACAGGCCGGTGAGCACGGAGTGCAGCTGGACACCGGGGAGATGGGAGTGACTGACTGCTTTTCTCTGGGGGCGCAATGAGGAGCGGGGCCCCGAGTTTTCCGCTCCTCTGGGCGGAGATTGGGAGGCCATGATTTTCACTCTCATCCTCCAAAGCTGTACCGAGAGCTTGCAGGGAACAAAAGCTCCTGAAAGCAAACCCGAGCAGATTACTTAGCCCGGACAGAGAAGGGCGGGGCAATTCCGCCTCCGGTGAAGACATTTGGGAACCACGGCAACAGGCCCCTCCCCCAGAAGATCAACAAGAACAGCCAGCCAAGACCAAGTTTACCGATCAAGGAGAACGGGAGAATTCCAGCGCTAGGGGAATACTGCACATAGAATTCATGGCTTTTTACCATGATTCTTTAGTTTTTCAAAGTTAATTTTTTTAACTGTCTTTTTTGTGAATTTTTCTTTTTCCCCTTTTCAACCAACATCTTATCAATCCCTTTTTTAAAAAACATTTTTATTTTTCATTTTTAGAGTCATATTCTATCCCTTTATAGTAGTTACCCTTATTTTTGGCATATATATAAGTTGTTATCTCTTTAAAATTTTGAGATACGTTTGTTCTAACAGATCAAAATATACCCTAAATAGTGTATGACTTTGTTCTAGTCTCCTGCCTGATCACATTCTCTCCCTTTTTTTTTTAAATCCTCTACTTTTTTCAAACAACTTCTTATCTCATCAATTCCTTCTATAAAATTTCTTATAATTTTCATCTTTACAGTCACATTCCATCCCTTCATCGTATTAATCCTTATTTTTGTACATATATAAGTTTTTCTTTCTTTAAAATTTTGGGAGGCATTTTCTTCTAACAGACCAAAATACACCCAAAATCTAGTGTGTGGCACTGATCTATGCACCAGCCTGATCATATTTGATCATATTCTGTTTTGTTTTGTTCTGTTTTTGTTTTTATCTTTTTCTTTTTTTTTTTCCTTTCCCTTTCTTTTCCCCCAGCTTCAAGTCTTTTCTGATTTGTTTAGAGTATATTTTCTGGGGACGTGGTTACCCTGTTAGCATTTTGTTCTCTCATTCATCTATTCTCCTCTGGACAAAATGACAAGACGGAAAAATCACCAACAAAAAGAACAAGAGGCAGTACTGACTGCCAGGGATCTACTCAATACAGACCTTAGTACAATGTCGCAACTAAGAGTTCAGAGTGATGATTTTAAAGATACTAGTTGGGCTTGAAAAAAGCATGGAAGTTATTAGAGAAACCCTTTCTGGAGAAGTAAAAGAACTAAAATCTAACCAAGTTGAAGTCAAAGAGGCTATTAATGAGGTGCAATCAAAAATGGGGGCGCTAACTGCTAGGATAAATGAGGCAGAAGAGAGAATCAGTGATATAAAAGACCAAATGATGGAAAATAAAGAGGCTGAGAAAAAGAGAGAGAAACAACTACTGGATCACGAGGGCAGAATTTGAAAGATAAACGATACCATAAGACGAAACAACATTAGAATAATTGGGATCCCAGAAGAAGAAGAAAGAGAGAGAGGGGCAGAGGGTATATTGGAGCAAATTATAGCAGAGAACTTCCCTAATGTGGGGAAGGAAACAGGCATCAAAATCCAGGAGGCACAGAGAACCCCTCTCAAAATCAATAAAAATAGGACGACACCCCAACATCTAATAGTAAAACTTACGAGTCTCAGAGACAAAGAGAAAATCCTGAAAGCAGCTCGGGAGAAGAGATATGTAACCTACAGTGGTAGAAACATTAGATTGGCAACAGACCTATCCACAGAGACCTGGCAGGCCAGAAAGGACTGGCATGACATATTCAGAGCACTAAATGAGAAAAATATGCAGGCAAGAATACTATATCCAGCTAGGCTGTCATTGAAAATAGAAGGAGAGATAAAAAGCTTCCAAGACAAACAAAAACTAAGGAATTTGCAAACATGAAACCAGCCCTACAAGAAATATTGAAAGGGGTCCTCTAAGCAAAGACAGAGCCTAAAAGCAACACAGACCAGAAAGGAACACAGACAATATACAGTAACAGTCACCTTACAGGCAATACAATGGCACTAAACTCATATCTTTCAGTAGGTGCCCTGAATGTAAACAGGTTCAATGCCCCAGTCAAAAGACACAGGCTATCAGACTGGATTGAAAAACAAGACCCATCGATATGCTGTCTGCAAGAGACTCATTTTAGACCCAAAGACACCCCCACATTGAAAGTGAGGGGGTGGAAAACCATTTACCATGCTAATGGACACCAAAAGAAAGCTGGGGTGGCAATCCTTATATCAGACAAATTAGATTTTAAACCAAAGACTGTACTAAGAGATGAGGAAGGACACTATATCCTACTTAAAGGGTCTATCCAACAAGACCTAACAACTGTAAATTTCTATGCCCCTAACATGGGAGCAGCCAATTATAGAAGCCAGTTAACAACAAAAGCAAAGAAACACATCGACAACAATACAATAATACTGGGGGACTTTAACACCCCCCTTCACTGAAATGGACAGATCAGCTAAGGAAAGGATCAACAAGGAAATAAAGACATTAAATGACACACTGGACAAAATGGACTCCATAGATAGATTCAGAACATTCAGAACATTCCATCCCAAAGCAACAGAATACACATTCTTCTCTAGTGCCCATGGAACATTCTCCAGAATAGATCACATCCTAGGTCACAAATCAGGTCTCAACTGGCACCAAAAGATTGGGATCATTCCCTGCATATTTTCAGACCACAATGCTTTGAAGCTAGAACTCAGTCACAAAGGGAAAGTCGGAAAGAACTCAAATACATGCAGGCTAAAGAGCATCCTACTAAGGAATGAATGGGTCAACCAGGAAATTAAAGAACAATTTTTAAAATTCATGGAAAAAATGAAAATGAAAACACAACTGTTCAAAATCTTTGGGATACAGCAAAGGCAGTCTTAAGAGGAAATCATATTGCAATACAAGCCTTTCTCAAGGAACAAGAAAAGTCTCAAATACACAACCTAACCCTCCACCTAAAGGAGCTGGAGAAAGAACAGCAAATAAAGCCTAAACCCAGTAGGAGAAGAAAAATAATCAAGATCAAGCAGAAATCAGTGAAGTAGAAACCAAAAGAACAGTAGAACAGATCAACGAAACTAGGAGCTGGTTCTTTGAAAAAATTAACAAGATTGATAAACCCCTGGCCAGAGTAATCAAAAAGAAAAGAGAAATGACCCAAATCAACAAAATCATGAATGAAAGAGGAGAGATCACAACCAACACCAGAGAAATACAAACAATTATAAGAACATATTATGAGCAACTATATGCCAGCAGATTAGATAACCTGGAAGAAATGGATACATTCCTAGAGATGTATCAACTACCAAAACTGAACCAGGAAGAAATAGAAAACCTGAACGACCTATAACCACTACGGAAATTGAACCAGTCATCAAAAATCCCCCAACAAACAAAAGCCCAGGGCCAGATGGCTTCCAAGGGGAATTTTACCAAACATTTAAAGAAGAATTAATACCTATTCTTCTGAAACTGTTCCAAAAAATAGAAATGGAAGGAAAACTTCCAAACTCATTTTATGAGGCCAGCCTTACCTTGATCGCAAAACCAGACATAGACCCCATCAAAAAGGAGAATTATAGACCAATATCCTTGATGAACATGGATGCAAAAATTCTCACCAAAATTCTAGCCAATAGGATACAACAGTACATTAAAAGGATTATTCACCACGACCAAGTGGGATTTATCCCTGGGCTGCAAGTTTGGTTCAACATCCACATATCAATCAACGTGATACAATACATTAATAAAAGAAAGAACGAGAATCATATGATGCTCTCAATAGATGCAGAAAAAGCCTTTGACAAATTACAGCATCCTTTCTTGATCAAAACTCTTCAGAGTATAGGGATAGAGGGTACATACGTCAAGATCATAAAAGCCATCTATGAAAAACCCACAGCGAAAATCATTCTCAATGGGGAAAAACTGAGAGCTTTCCCTCTAAGGTCAAGAATGAGGCAGGGATGTCCACTATCACCACTGCTATTCAACACAGTATTAGAAGTCCTAGCCACAGCAATCAGACAACAAAAAGAAATCAAAGGCATCCAAATCAGCAAAGAAGAAGTCAAACACTCACTCTTTAGAGATGATATGACACTTTCTGTGGAAAACCCAAAAGACTCCACCCCGAAACTGCTAGAAATCATACATGAATTCAGTTAAGTGGCAGGATATAAATTCAATGCATAGAAATCAGTGGCATTCCTATACATCAACAAAAAGACAGAAGAAAGAGAAATTAAGGAGTCGATCCCATTTACAATTGCACCCAAAACCATAGGATGCCTAGGAATAAACCTAACCAAAGAGGCAAAGGATCTGTACTCAGAAAACTATAAAATACTCAGGAAAGAAATTGAGGAAGACACAAAGAAATGGAAAAACGTTCCATGCTCATGGATTGGAAGAACAAACATTGTGAAGATGTCAATGCTACCTAAAGCAATCCACCCGTTCAATGCAATCCCCATGAAATACCATGAATATTTTTCAAAGAAATGGAACAAATAATCCTAAAATATGTATGGAACCAGAAAAGACCCCGAAGAGCCAGAGGAATGTTGAAAAAGAAAAGCAAAGCTGGGGGCATCACAATTCCAGACTTCCAGCTCTATTACAAAGCTGGCATCATGAAGACAGTATGGTACTGGCACAAAAACAGACACGTAGATCAATGGAACAGAATAGAGAGCCCAGAAATGGACCCTCAACTCTACGGTCAACTAATCTTTGACAAAGCAGGAAAGAATGTCCAATGGAAAAAAAACAGTCTCTTCAACAAATGGTGTTGGGAAAATTGGAGAGCCACATGCAGAAGAATGAAACTGAACCATTTCCTTACACCACACATGAAGACAGACTCAAAATGGTTGAAAGACCTAAATGTGAGACAGGAGTCCATCAAAATCCTAAGAGAGAACACAGGCAGCAACCCCTTCGACCTCAGCTGCAGCAACTTCTTCCTAGAAACATCACCAAAGGCAAAGGAGGCAAGGGCAAAAATGAACTATTGGGATTTTATTGAGATAAAAAGCTTTTGCACAGCAAAAGAAATAGTCAACAAAACCAAAAGACAACCGACAGAATGGGAGAAGATATTTGCAAATCACATATCAGATAAAGGGCTAGTATCCAAAATCTATAAAGAACTTCTTAAACTCGACACCCAAAGAACAAATGATCCAATCAAGAAACTGGGAGAAGACATGAACAGACATTTTTCCAAAAGAGACATCCAGATGGCCAACAGACGCATGAAAAAGTGCTCAGCATCGCTCGGCATCAAGGAAATCCAAACCAAAACCTCAATGAGATATCAACTCACACCAGTCAGAATGGCTAAAATTAACAAGTCAGGAAACGACAGAGGTTGGCGGGGATGTGGAGAAAGGGGAACCCTCCTACACTGTTGGTGGGAATGCAAGCTGGTGCAGCCACTCTGGAAAACAGTATGGAGGTTCCTCAAAAAGTTGAAAATAGAGCTACCCTACAACCCAGCAATTTCACTACTTGGTATTTACCCCAAAGATACAAATGTAGGGATCCGAAGGGGTACGTGCACCCCATGTTTATAGCAGCAATGTCCACAATAGCCAAACTGTGGAAAGAGCCAAGATGCCCATTGACAGATGAACGGATAAAGAAGAGGTGGTATATATATATATACAATGGACTATTATGCAGCCATCAAAAGGAATGAGATCTTGCCATTTGCAACGATGTGGATGGAACTAGAGAGTGTTATGCTGAGCGAAATAAGTCAATCAGAGAAAGACATGTGTCATATGACCTCACTGATATGAGGAATTTTTTTTTAAGATATATTTAGTTATTTTGAGAGAGTGAGAATGAGAGAGAGAGAGAGAGAGAGAGAGAGCGCGCACATGAGAAGGGTAAAGACCAGAGGGAGAAGCAGGTTCCTCGCTGAGCAGGGAGCCTGATGAAGACTCGATCCCGGGACTCCAGGATCATGACCTGAGCCGAAGGCAGTCGCTTAACCAACTGAGCCACCCAGGTGCCCTGATATGAGGAATTCTTAATCTCAGGAAAAAAAGTGAGGGTTGCTGGAGTGATGGGGGGGTGGGAGGGATGGGGTGGCTGGGTGATAGACATTGGGGAGGATATGCGGTATGGTGAACGCTGTGAATTGTGCAAGACTGTTGAATCACAGAGCTCTACCTCTGAAGTAATACAATGTATGCTTAAAAAAAAAGAAGAAGAAGAAGATAACAGGAGGGGAAGAGTGAAGTGGGGGAAACCGGAGGTGGGGGAGACGAACCATGACAGACGATGGACTCTGAAAAACTGAGGGTTCCAGAAGGGAGGGGGGTGGGGGGATGGGTTAGCCTGGTGATGGGTATTAAAGAGGGCACGTTCTGCATGGAGCCGTGGGTGTTATGCACAAACAATGAATCATGGAACACTACATCAAAAACTAATGATGTAATGTAAGGTGATTAACATAATTATAAAAATTTTTTTAAAAAAAGGAAGCGCTCTTGGCCAAAAGGCCCGGCAATGGGGATGAAGGGATGGATGTGCAGCAGGATAAAGTGAGGAGACGCAGGAGTCCCCTGCTGTCCACACTGTGGAAAACCACAGCGACTTTCCAGAGCAAGTCTCTGCTTCACTTCAGCCCTGCAGACCTCAGGCAAGTTCTCTCTGGGCCAAGTCTACCCCAGAGCCATAGAGGGTGAGGTGCTTGGAAGCAGAGTCCACAGCCCACTTCAGGAGCAGTCATCCCAACGTGTGGATGCACAACTCATCCAGGTCTCCCAGAGGGAGTGTAGCCCTGATGGTGGGTCTTTTGTCCTTCTGTAATGCAAGTGCCACACAAGCCATGACTGCTAAGCCATCCACTTCAAAGATGGCTGTCTGGAATAAACGAGTACCCAGCCACTGGATGAGATAAAGAGCCAGAAGCCCACACCGCCGCCCCCCCCAGGCTCCTTTGCTTTAGGGATCTTGGTTGGTTTCCATAGGTGACCACTTGGGTGTCCTGTGTTTTCTCTTCCCGCGCTTTCAATTCCTACTCTCAAGTTTTTTTTATTTATTTGAGAGAGAGAGACACCTCGAGAGAGGGAACACAAGCAGGGGGAGTGGCAGAGGGAGAAGCAGCCTTCCCGCTGAGCAGGGAGCCCGATCAGGGCTCGATCCCATGACCCTGGGACCAAGACCTGAGCCAAAGGCAGATGCTCAACAACTGAGCCACTCTGGCGCCCCCCCCCCACTGTCAGGTTTTTAAATTCACCCATAAAAGATGGGCCCAAGAAACCCTGGGTCCCCACCCTTGACCCCAATAAAAGGAGAAGTCCCAGCCCATACCTTCTCTCTCTACTACCCAGGACATCGCTGTGTGCCTCCAGGAGCGCCTCATAAGCTCCAGACTTGTAAGTGACAACCCCTGTCATTTCAAAGTCCCCTGATGGTTACTGCTGAGGGCCTCTTGCAATCCTATTAAGAACCATGAAGGCCATTCCAGCCACATCGCCACATTACTGAGAGGCTGAGACCTGCACACCGTAGGTGCCCCCTGCAGGAACAAAGGACAGATCCTAGTTCCTGCCTGAGTCCCCAGTGCGGGCATCGGCACTTGGTACAACCAAGAGGTGGCAGTAAGAGGACTGTTTTGCAGGGTGCTTGGAACACAGAATGGCATGTGAAGATTCATAGGGACGCTGGGGAAGAACAGGGGCTGGAGAACAGGCCCTGAGCAGGGCCCAAGACAAGGCCTCTGCCTCCCTTCCCAGTCCCTACTCTGGCTGCACCTCCCAGGGTAAGCGAGTGGTCACTGGCCTCTGGCTGTTCACGTTCTTCAGGGGAGTGGGACACCTTTCTCAGGGCACGAGAGCCTCTGAGTGAGAGGCAAGAGCATCCTGAAAGGACGCTCTGCCTGACCTTTCTGCCTAAGCCCACACTTGGCCTTCGCTTCTGTGTGAGGTAGGCGCTGTCCTGACAAGTCACTGGTACGCCCACTTCTTGGGTCTGCTTAGCTGGAAGCCCTCTGCTAAGACGGCCAGAATCAAATGGGCCACGAGGAATCACCCAGGTTACCCAGGGGTGTCAACCCCTGTGACCAAGGCCTGACAGGAGGGTGGAGCCCTAGAGGTGCAACCATCCCCCTGGCCCCTGGACACATCTCAGGAGATGTGCACACTGCGGCCCGACCTTGCAGATTATGGGGCTCTCCAAGATGGTGCACACTACCCTTTCCTGGGGCTGAGCCTAGTGCCTAGGATGTGCTCCCAGGATAGGGGCAGAGCAGGCCAAGGGCATTGGGCTAGGTGCAGAGAAAGAACAGATTGGACCTGCTCCCTGAAACTCACTAAATCACAAGGCGTAGGTAAGACAGGTACTTACGAGCAGAGATTGTCATGCAGCGCCTGAGATTTATGGGACATGCTCTAGTTTTTGCACAAAAGAAGTTGTTGATCATCCAACAGTTGTAGCATTTCATATGATAGGCCCCTAAGCGAAGAATAAGCAGCATCAGGCTCCAGCATTTTCCACCCTGTTACCAGCCGGTTACACCCTCCCCTGGCGGGTGACCCCTTCCCCCTGCCTTAAAGGACACACTGCTATAGGCAGAAGCCAGGAGTTGCTCCTGTTCCCAGAGACCAAGTGAGGGAACCCTGCGCTCTGCAGATAAGCTTCATCTGTCCAAGGAAGCCTGACCGTCCTAAAAGGCCAGTGCCCTCCCAGATGTCGCTGGACTCAGCCACTCCTGCCCACTCCAGAAGAGGAAGGGCCTCATCTAGAAAACCCCTCCTGACCCTCTCCTAGCTCAGGGACACTTCCAAATCCACCCCGTGCCCACCAACTGCACTGACGACGGACGGCTCTGCTGGCTAAGATGACAGAAATGCCACTCAAATTCTGTCTCTGACCCTGGATAACACATAAATTCTTAGTGCCTCCCAGACAGCCAGGGGGGATACTTACAAGGTGCATATCCATCAGTGACCTGCAGCCAGCCAACGGCTACGAGCAAGGCACAGAGAAGCATCATTTCTTGAACTTGAACCTATAGGTGAGGAGACACAGGGTGCATGTCAGCAGGCTCCATATCTACAGAGCGCCCCTCACAGGACGTGTGTCTGCCAGACCCACATGAGCAGAGAACAGGGCTCCTCAAGGAGGGTCAGCATGCACCAGGTCCCGCACGCACCTCTCAGCTCCTCTCCCCACCTGCACCTGCATCCCCGCCCTGCAGGGCCCCAAGCTGCTCCACACAGGGACTGGGGGATAGGCCTTTCCCAGGAGGAAGCCTTCGTCACTCCTGCCTTCATCTTGCAGGAAGTCATCCTGCCTGCGCTCCAACAGGCAGAGTTCCGCCAAGACAGCCAGGCCCTGGGGCCGCCCCCACCCGGAGCTCACCCGAGGTCCATGCGCCCCCAGGTGCTTCCCCTTATGTACGCGTTGATGACAAGAGCAACTTGGGGACAGTGCCAGAACATTGTCCACCTGGGTGTTCCCTGCTCCCACCAGCATCTGGACAAACGTGGGGGGAAGGGAAGATGCCAGAAGCCTCACTTGCACGCGGGCCACAGTGCGCGCCAGGAACATTCTGCTAGCCGCCCCGCCTCTGTGGAATCAGGTGGCCCCGAAGTGCAAGCCACGGAGGGGCTGGGGACCCCACAGCTGAGCCCAGACCCTGCAGCTCTGCTCCACGACAGCCCCCGAGGCACCGGGCAGTGCCTGCCTCTGTACTATGTTCCCGTGGGGCCCCACCTGCACCCCCAACGCTGTGTGCCCAGGGTCCTTCGGAAACCGCCTCCCCTGCCCCAGCAGCTCGTATCCCTGGATGCGCCATCTGCCTTTTCAGGGTCAGGATCAGTCATCAGTGCTCAGGGGGATGCATCTCTGCATGGGGGTGGGGGTGTCGCCTGCCCGGAGGGGGAGCTTGACTGAGGAGGAGCCTGGCGCCTGCCTGACTGGGGCCTCCCTGAGGGTGAGGGAGGCCACCTGCCTGAGAGTGGGGGACTCCTGTCTGAAGGGAGGGGTGACGGCCTGAGGGGGTGAGGGGGGTGCCAGAGGGGAAGCACCTGCCTGAGGTAATGGAGAGTGGGGAAGGGGGTGGGGGGATGGGGACCACTTGTCTGAGGAGCCGGTGGGGGAACCAGCTTCCTGAGGGGGGTCGGCCACCTGTCGGAGGGGGTGTCCCTGGCTGAGGGGCGTCCACCTGTGTGTGGGGGACCATCTTCCTGAGAGGTGGTGGCTGCCCTTTTGAGGGGGAATCCCTGGCTGAACGGGGTGGGGGGAGGCCACCTGTCGGGGAGCATCTGCCTGCCTGGGTAGGGGAGCGCCTGCCTGATTAGGGGTCACCTGTCTAGGAAGAAGCATCTGCCTGAGAAAGGGGCCGCCGGTCACGGGGGCTGAGCACCGGGCTGAGAGAGGGCCGCCTGTCGGAGCGGGAAGCGCCTGGCTGAGGGGGGTTGCCGCCTGTCGGGGGGAAGCACCTTCTGATGGGGGTGACGGCCGCCTCACTGGGGGCGAGATGAGCACTTGGCTGGGATGGACTTGGCCTTTGCGGGGGGAGCAGCTGGCTGAGGGAGGATGGCCACCAGCCGGAGGGAGGAGCAGCTAGCTGAGGGAGGACGGCCACCAGCCAGAGGGGGGAGCACCTGCCTGAGGGAGGATGGCCACCAGCCGGAGGGAGGAGCAGCTAGCTGAGGGAGGACGGCCACCAGCCGGAGGGAGGAGCACCTGCCTGAGGGAGGACGGCCACCAGTCGGAGGGGGGAGCAGCTGGCTGAGGGCAGTGGCCGCCTGTCTGAGGGGAGCCCCTGGGAGAGGGGGGGCCGCCTGTCTGCGCAGCCCCCTTGCCGCAGGGGGAGGACGCCTTCCCTGTCGGCGGGGGCCGCCTGCACCCCTGCTGTCCCCGCCCTGTGAGGAGCCCCCCCGCCCCAGCCGGTGGCAGCCCCTCCCGGCGGTGGGGCCGGCCTGCCTCCCGCCCCAGGCCTCCGCCGCCGCTCCCCCACGACAGCCCCTTCCCACTCCGCCCGGCCGGCTGCCTGAGCCCACGGTCCGCAACGACCCATGACGACCACAGAGAACCTTCTGGAACCGGGGGCTGGCGCGGCCGGAGACCGTGGGCACAGCGGGGTTCGGAGGCACAGCCGCAGCAGGGGAGCAGGAGGACCCTCCGCACCACAGTCGCGCTTCTCACAGCAGGGGCACGTCCCCAAGGAAGTCTGCGTGGGCGTGGCCAACTCCCGAGGGTCTCTGCGCACGCGTGCGCGTGCCGGCGCGCCTGCGCTCTGAGGTTCTAGGGATTCTAGAAGGTTCGGCAGGCATCGAAGGCCCCGCCCTCACAGAGCCAGGAGGCGCGGAAGGTTCCAGTAGGTTCTGGCGACTTACCTCACAGGCCCAGCAGCGCGGCAGTTCACTGAGAGAAGGTTGGGTGTCTCTGGGAAGGGGGAGGGGAGGGACGGCGAGGGGGGGTTCCAGAAGGTTCTGGGCGTGGCCCAGGGCGGGTCTGGGGTGGGGGGCATCCCTCTGCCCTGGGGTCTCGGCCCCACCAGGACCTCTCCCCTGGCTCTGCGCTTCCTCCTTTGAGGCCCTTTGTGTGGGCTGAATTTGATGTCCTTTTCTTAGTTTCCGAGATGGAAACGAGAGCCTGGGCTGCCTGCCCTGCGACCTTTCCTAACGAATACTGGTGGAGCCTGCCTTTCCTTGCCCGGCCCTTGGGGCCTTCCATGTCGGGCTGTGTTTTGTCTCCTTGTCCTTACCACGCTGTCCCAAATACTTTCCATCTTCTGCTGGGAGTGCTGGGGGAGGGGGTGCGAGGTTTGCAAGGGTGTGAATTGGAAAACGGGAGGATTTCCTCCTTTTTCCCTGGGACTCACTTCTTGCTCGGCCGGTATTGAGGAAAAGGTACTCAGAGTTTCTCGAGTCCTTGTGGACATGAAACCTGCATGCGTTCCCGCCGCGAGACCCCGCTGCAAGAGCAGGCACTGCCTGGTGCCTGGGGGGCCGTCCTGGAGTAGAGTGCCAGGGTCTGGACTCAGGTGTTGGGGGCCCATCCCCTCACTGCCCACACTTTGGGGCCACTTGATTCTGCGGGAGGGGACGGGTGGGGGTTGGGTGTGGCGGAAGGTTCCTGGGTCACACTGCAGCCTGTGTGCACGTGAGGCTTCCGGCATCTCCCACACTGTAGTCACCCCCTCTTCCCCGCACGTTTTTCCGGACGCTGGTAGGAGCAGGGAATATCTGCATGGACAATGTTCTGGCACTTTCCCCAAGTTGCTCTTGAGGTGGGGGTCAACGAGTACATAAGGAGAAGCATCTGGGGGCGCAGGGACCTCGGGTGAGCCCCAGGTGGAGGCGGCACCGGGACCTGGCTGCCTTGGCAGAGCATTGCCTGATGGAGAGCAGGCAGGATGACTTCCCGCAAGATGAAGTCACGGGGGAGGAAGGCTTCATGCTGGGAAAGGCCTACTGCCCCCAATGCCTGCGTGGAGCAGCTTGGGGCCCTGCTGGGCGGGGATGCAGGTGCAGGCGGGGAGAGGAGCCGAGAGGCGTGTGCAGGTGGCTGGTGCATGCTGACCCTCCGGAGGAGCTGTTCTCTCTGCTGATGTGCAGGGAGTGTTGACACGCTCAGTGCCTCTGTGGTATTTAAAAAGGTGTGGAGGTATAGAACGTGCAGATAAATATATCAAGAGAGCTTCCTTGCAGTTCTTTTTAACGTTTATCTTCGTTTTATTTCTTTGGATATTTGAAACTGACGGGAGTGTATACTGCAAACGTGTTGGATATATTTTATTGTAGACCCAACACTAAAAGAAAGTTGAAGTCAATACTGGACCAAATGTATGTTACATGTTACATGCCTTTTCAAAACTATGTTCTGCTGTACTTTGGGAAAGATAATTCCTCTAGGTACAGAATTCTAGGTTGGCAGGATTTGTCTTCCAACCCTTGACATGTCTTATTACGATCCTTTTGCTTATATGGTTTCTGATGTGAAGTGCACTGTAATTCCCCTTATTATTCCTTTGTGCGGGTTCCTTAAAGTTTTCTCTTTGAACCGAACACTCGTGGCATTTCGGATTGTAGGTTTGAACATGCCCAGGTGTACGTAATTCGTGTGTGTGTGTGCGCGCGTGTGCATGAGCGTGTGTGTCCGTGTGTGTGTGAGTGTGTGTGTGTGTGCCTTTGTTCGTTTTGGTCTGGTACTTGTTTTGTTCTCTAAGCTTCCAGAGTCTTCCCGGTGATGTCCGTCAGTAACACTGGTAAGCCCTTAGCCCTGACTATTTCAGGTAATTCTTCTGTGCTGTTCTCTCCTCCTCCTTTTGGTCTTTCAACTACCTGTATGTTACATAAAAAACACCTTCCCACAGTTCTTGGATATTCCGTTCTGTTCTCTCATCCTTTTTTGTCTTTGTTTTTTGGCTGGGGAGATTTCTACTGACCTGTCTTCAAGCTCGCTGAGTCTTTCCACAACTGTGTCTTGAGTCCATTGATGTGCCATCTGCAGCATTCCTCATCTCTGCCACACTGGTTTTGGCTTCTAGCATTTCCATTTGACTCTCAGAGTTTTTGTCTCGATGCTCACATTGGGTATCTGTTTTCACATGTCATCTGCTTTTTCTACGGGTGCTCTTCGTGTCTGAATCCTAGTCCTGTCCCATCCCATCCCTCTCTGATGACTGACGTCTCTGTTATATAGGTCTTGCCCTCGTGCTTGCTTTCCCTCCTCAAGCTGTTGTCTTGGCTTTTGGCACGCCTTGTGTTTCTGGTTGAAAGCTGGGCGTGTGGAGCTGGTTAATAGGAACTGCTGTAAATAGGCTTTGAGCCTGAGGATTCATGTTACCTGGCTTAGGAGTGGGACTCTGTGTAATGTTTTCTGCAGCTCTAGTTCCCTTAGGTTTCACATTCTTGAGTGTCCTTGTTTTTGTCTCCTGTTGTAGCTCGCATCTTTCCTGTGCATTGCTCCTAGGACAGAGGGTGTGTTTTGTGGCACTTTCAGCTGCTATCCTTCCAAAAGAAAAAGAAAGGGCTTGGTGGCCAAGTGCTGGGGGCTGGATGTGGACTCTTGTGAGAATGGGAGACTCCCAAGGACTGCTGTTCACACCCAGCTTCCAGCACTTTGTCAAAATTGCATGTAACTGCTCCTACCGGTTTACAGCTCCAGCAGCTTCTGCTCCAGGTAAGCGTGTTTCAGGATGGCCTGTCAGGGTCCAGCTGGTTTGCCACATTTGGGACTGTCACTTCTGTCGTCCTCAGTTCTCCGAGGGGCTACTAAATGTGGTTGGTTTTCAGTTTGGCAAGTGTTTTCTTTTGGGAATGATGGTCCCAAGCTCCTACGCTGTAGGACTAAATGCTTCGGTCATCCTCCATCTGTTCGGATGAAGCAGATAATGGAAGTAAAGAATGGGGTAAGAAGAGAGAGGAAAGGGGAACAGGCTCACTGGCTACACGACATGGCCATTATTAATCATGGTGATCAGCGGGAACCAAAGGACACCGTTGAAAGTGACAACCGGCAGTAAATAGTTAAGTAGGAAAATTGGAGAAAGAAAGCTGTTTCAAGAGATCTAAGTAGAAGGTAAAACTGAAACAAAAATACAAAATTGAACTATGCAAAGAAATATAAAAAAGAACAGGGACAACACATCACACAAAGAACCAGCCAATGTAATCAATATGACGTATTACAATAATAATAATCATAACACAGAGAGTGTCTCTGAGGGAGTTTACACCAAACGTACCAACCATTTCAATACATATCAATGGCTTAACTTACCTATTAACTGATGTGTGGGCACATAGGGCCGGGCCTAGGCTCCGTTGCTGTAGTGAGTGGGGTGGGGCGTGGGCGGGGTTGGTGTCGGGAAGCGGGGCCTGGAGTGGTTGGGGTCAGGGAAGGGTGAGTGGGGCTGGACCTGGGATCTGGTCGGCATGGATGGTCAGGCATAAACTGGGTTACCAGACGGGATGCAGCAGTAGGTGTGCACCCTGCCCGAGAGACCACATTGCCTCCCCTGGACCCATGGGGGTGGACACATAGGAAGTCAGGCCTAACCCTGGAGCCACAGAGCTGAGCACATGGCCTCACTCCTTGTGTCCAGGGCCAGGCACCGCTGGAAATGACGATCCTCCTTGCTTTGCTCCTGGTCCTGGACCTGCCACGGGTGGAGACAGATGTCACCGTGTCTGGAAAACAAGGTACGTCTGGGCCCCTCAGTCTCCTGACTGGCAGAAGAAGGCAGGCCAGAATGCATTGGTAGACACGGCGGGGCCACCCGAAATGGACATTGCCACGGCCCCAGGTGGCTCTGGGCGGTTGGAAGCACAGGCATCGGGGAGCAAGAGAGGGTCAGCAGAGCAGCCTGTGGATTTGGACACCTAATGGGAGAGCCTGTCATCTTGGGGCTCCCCCGCCAAGGGCAGGCAGGAGTGGCTGGAATCCTGGTTTCTTCCCTAGCATCCTGCTGTCTCCTCAGTGTCCCCTCACACTGCCTTCCTGGAACATGTCAGGCTGGGAGCCAAGCTTGGCCTGGGCCTCATGGGAACTTCCAGGGGTGTCTCCGAGAACTGGAACAGCTGTGAGACGGTGACCAGCTTCTCTCCCAGGAGCGGGTGCTGCCCTAATACAGACCCAAGAGCGGGCTGTCGCCCAGGGGTCAGGGCGCAGGGCCTAAGAGTGTCGAGGAGGGTGTAGCTGTTGCTGGAGGAGGTTAGGTGGCCCAGAAAGGTGAGCGGGAAGGGCAGGTGGCAAATCTGCCGAGCCGCCGAATGTGAGATGCCGCGTGTGTCCATGTGTGCATGTGCGCACATGCATGCACGTGTGGAGGGTGCTTCTGTGGAAAGGTATGGGTGCGCAGGCTGGTGGTGCGGGTGCCCGGGTGCTCTGGTGCGTGTCTGTGTGTGTACATGTCCGTACCGTGTGTCTGGGTGTTGGTGTGTGAGTGAGCCACAGCCCGGGGGAGGAGGAGGGAAGCCCAGGAGAGAAGGCAAAGGACTGGAGACCCACTGGTTTTGTACTCACTCAGACGAGGAAGAGCATGGTGGGTGTTCATCTGATAGGGCTGGAGACTGTAATTGTCTCCTTTGTTGTTATTCCTCCTTTCAGGTGTAACACTGAGGTGTCATGTATGTGAGATAGAGAATAGTTTCAACTGCACCCATGAAACGAACTGTGACGAGGGTGCTAAGTTTTGTTCTTCTGTTGCCGTGAGTAAGTATCTCAGTTCATATTGGGTTCACAGGCAGGTCAGTAAATACTAACAGGAAGTAGGGTCTGTCCAGTTTTTCTCAACAGGGAATAACTTATACAAAAGTGACCTTTAAAAAAAATTGGAGAGCAAGGTCCTGAGACATCAGGACTGAAAGCAGGTGGCAGAGGAGTCCAGCTTATGGAAAACCAGTGCCAACATATGTCAGACCGCGAAAAGTTGGACTAGAGGAAATAGTGGGGTGCAGGAAGAAAGTCACAGAAGTTTATTTGTATCCATATTTATACAAATTTATTTATCAAACTTAGGAGGGAGACAGAGAGAGAGGCGCCCCTGCAGGGGGAGGGGCAGAGGGAAAAAGAGTCCCAAGCCAACTCCCCACTGAGCATGGAGCCCAACACCAGGCCGATCTTAGGACCCGGACATCACCCTGAGCTGAGACCAAGAGTCAGGCACTCAACTGACTGAACCACCTAGGCGCTCCTATTTGTATTCATTTCTTTTTTTAAAGATTTCCCTTATTTATTTGACAGAGAGAGACTCAGCGAGAGAGGGAACACAAGCAGGGGGAGTGGGAGAGGGAGAAGCAGGCTTCCCGCTGAGCAGGGAACCTGATGCGGGGCTTGATCCCAGGACTCTGGGATCATGACCTGAGCCAAAGGCGGATGCTGAACGACTGAGCCACCCAGAAGCCCCTCTCTGTATTCATTTTTAAGTGAAAAATGAAGCTTTAATGATTTCACCTGTCCCGCGGAGAATAGTTTTATAAGAGAGCTACATAATTAGGGGTGTGGGCTTACCATATGTTCTGGAAGGAATGTGTGTGCTGTTAAATGGGAGACCATTGCTCTGTCGCCTGTAACTCACCCAAGAACTCTGGCCACACGAAGTTGCCCCCACCAAAGAGGCGTCTGGAAGCCAGCACCATCCAGCAGTGGCGTGGTCAGGGCTCAGGAATTCAGAGGCAGCGTGGCAGCACTTCCGGAGGTCCCGCCCATGTTCCCGGAAATGTGTGGGGTGCAGAGTGGAGGCTTAGGACTGGCGCTAGCCCCAGGCCGACTTCACGAGCTCCTAGGGAAAAGCGATTGGCACGATGACCTGATGATGAGGTGAAGCCAGAAGAGTGCCGTGCAGCCAGTGCTGAACCATGCTGCCCCTGGCAGGTGCACGGCGACGGCATGGGCGCCTAGGCCCTGGCTGGTGGCTCATCAAGAGCCCAGTGCTGAACCCTGGGCCATGGCCTGGATGGGCAAGAGTCCAGCTCCCATGTGTGTCCCGTGGTTACCAAGACCTCTACACCCTGGTAGTGAGATGCTGAGGCCTAGGAGCCTCTAGGTTCCCCAGTGGAGAGCCCAGTCCTCGGGTCCCAGTAGGCATGCACCAGCCATGGCTGGGGAAGAGGGTGCAGGGGTGGGGGTGTATCACATGGCCACTCTGTAGGCAAGCCGCCCCACATCCACAATAGCAAAGGCCTGTCCCATTCCTCCTTGGTGATGACTCCTGACTCCCTCCTAGATGGGGCGTGGGGGGGGTGAGGGAGAAGGGAAGGGGGGCAGCAGTGGGAAGGGGGGCCTCTTTAACCATGGACCTCTGGGCGGGGGGCACCAGAAGTTCAGGGTTGGACAGGTACAGACAGAAAGTTCTTTGGGGGCGCTGCTTTCAATTCACGTGATTCCTTTCTGTATTTGCTCTTAGGAATATATCCACGTTTCTTCTATGTTTCAAAGCAGTGCTCAAAGTATTGTCCAGTAGGTGAATCGTTGGATCTGATAGTCAAGTCCTTTGTCCTCTTAAAGCCCACGCCTTTTCTGTATGTAAAGTGCTGCAGTGGCATGTTATGTAACAGAGAGGGGCCAGACCTCCCCGAGCCAGGGTACAGACAAGGCGGGAGCGCAAGCGACGCGGGGGGCAGCAGTGCTTGGCTGGTGCTCTTCCTGACACTGTCCTCTGGGCTTTGGGGCCTCAGGCTGCCGTGAGCCATGGAGCATGCCTCGGTCCCTGCCTTCTGGAGCATGGCACAGTTGAAATGGACTCGCTGCAGCTGTTTGGAACCTGTTGCATTAAACTTGTTTTCCACTGACTAACAGTCTGACTTTTGAGAGACCTTAGGGTAGCTGGGTGGGGACCAAGTCCAGTTGGCCGTGGCCCACAACTTGCCTTCGGAGTAAGTCCAAACCCTCTAACAGTGTTTCTCTTTGAACACAAGCCTTATATTCTGTTCATTGCTGCTGCGCTTTCCTCCTCTTGGCCTTTGAGGGCTTCAGTTTTGGTGGAGGGGAGCCTGAGTGTCACCCATGGAGAGGTGTGCTCGGATGCTTCTGGCCTTGGGTGGACCCTGGGCTAGGGGGAAGACAGGATGATCTGGGCATGAGACACCCAGGAGTGAAGGACTCCTCAGCATGGGGCGGGGGTATAGCATCCCAGGGAGAGCCGGCTACGGTGGGGGCAGCACCACGGCTCCTCTCACTGGGCTTGTCCACCTGGACTCTGGGAGACGGAACAGGAGGAATTCTGTGGAATGAACTTGGACTTCGCCCAGCAGCTGGCACAGGTGTGTGGCCTCACAGGTTTGCCCACGTGCATTCGTCCAACATTGGGAACTCGGGTCAGGTAGCCAGCAGCAGGGCCAGGTAGACTCCCCTTGCTGAGTGCCACTGCTACTGGGACGGCAGCCTGGGGGAGCGGGGGGAGCGGGGGGGCTCTGGCAAGGCAGTGCTGCTGCAAGGTGGCAGATACCCCCCACACCAGAATATGCGTGCCCATGAGCCTCAGCACCTATGTGTCGGCTTTTAGACCTAGAAAAAAGAGAGGTTGAGGGTCTACTTTGAGTCTAGGGAGCAGTCTTCCAAGGGTAACAAGTCTCCCTGAAGCTCCATGAGCTGCCAGTCCCTCTCCTCTAATGGCTGGACTCGATGGGTCACACAAGGGCCCACGGGAGGAGCTCGGGAGTTGAGGCTTCAAATCTTGCCTGTCGGAGGCTGCCATGGACCCATCTCCTGATTGGTACATGTGCAGCTACTGGTGCATTCCTGAACACACAGGCTCTCTATAGCCTCTGCATCTTCGAACAAGCATGTCCATCTGTCTGAAACATCATTCTGTCCCAAGCACTTAGAAACCTCCTACCACCTCCTCCTTTTTACAGAATAAATATTAGCTAACCAAGCCCAAGAGAATTAAAGTAACAGATAGGTTATGAGCAGATGCAGCTTCCTCCAGCAAGGTGAGAATGGTTCCATCTTACACAAGGGTGCTGCGTGCTCTCATCGGAGGATACGGGTAAGAACCCAATGACCATCAACATTCACTTAACATGATTTTCTAAAAATTCCGGAATAGAAGAGAATTTCAATCATTTAATAAAAGTTACCTCCCTGAAACCTAAAACAAACATTCCTAATGGTGACACATTGATGTGTGCCATTTAAACTGGAAAACCTGATATACATACGCTGTCATAACTACAATCAGACATTAAAGTAGAAAGCTTAGCCATGTAATAAAATGAGAAAAATCAGGAGTATAGAAATGGTTTACCTGGCAATATGCCTCAGTAGAGAGCTTAAAACCCTCCTATTAAACTTTAACATGTTGAATAAATATTTAAAATACTTTTCAACTGTATGCCATGCCAATTTGAACATTTCAGAAACAAAATTAAGAAAGAAGGAAGAGAAAAAAGAAACTGAATCATGGGAGTATAGAATCAGCATCCTGGAGCTGGCAGCCGTCAGGATACTTGCTTTTCTCTGGTTCCCTAGAACCACATGTGAGGGAGTGGACAAGGTACTGGCTCTCCATAAGAGAGGGCATGAAAGAACCACAAATAAGCTTCAGAAGAGCGATATCCCAAATTAAGTATGAAACTAGAAAACACATACACGGCACAAGGAAACTGTGTCAGTACGGACTCTGCATGGAGAGAAACATACAGAGAATGTTCTCTGAAAATTAAAAACTCTCATATGACTTTGGGGTTCATATTTCCACTATTGGTTTATTCCAATAAGGCCCAATACAAGAAATAAACACGAAGTGGTAACAGATTGTTTTTCCAGGTCTCTATAGGGTAAAACCAAAGGAAAATCCTCTCTGAAGGAATGAATATACTCCATGAAAATTAATCAAGGGAACCTCACTAAAATGGAGTCAAGGAGGCCAGAAGGGGGCGCTCTCATGCCCGACTAGTCCAGGTGAATTATAAGAATTGTCTGTTACAGACCCAACAGAAGCGTCCTTAACAGGAGATAATCATGAGTTATGGCCCCCCAGGGAAAGATGGGGCTCCCACAAGAAATCGACCACACCCCTGCAGCTCAGCTGCCAGAACCCAGCATCAGCCTGAAGCCCTGCTAGCCTCCAGCGGACTTTCCTTCAAAACCACCCTCCCAACTTCTTCCTTCTTCACCCTAAAGTAATGGGCTTCTCCTTTATTTGTGGGGGCTAGCCTATGGTTTGGCTGTAGCTTGCTCCTCCTGAGTTACAATTCTCTGAACTCAGAAGTCATAGACTCTCTCAGGTATCACCTCATAAATACCTGCTAAAATAACAAAATTCACAAAAGACACAAGAAACAAGTAGAACTAGTCCACCACACATTGGAAATAATAGAATATAATACAGATTTGCTGAAAGATATAGAAGAGCATTAAAAAAGATATAAAAGAGCATAAAAAAAGGAAAGAACAAGATACAGTGAAAAAATATTAAGTAGGCCTCACACACAAGAAAGAAAAGGAAGAAAACCTAAAGAGAACTTCTAGAAATGAGAAAACCACAGAATATAAAAACTTGAGGGATAAAAAACAGGTTACACATACATGGAGAATAAAAAAGTGGAATTTCATCTGAACAAATTATTACAATGCAGCCCAGAGGTAAAAAATGATCAAAGATACAAAGAGCCTAGAAGACGTGGAACGAGGAGAAAGTCTAATACAGAAGTAGGCAGAACTCCAGAGGGGATCGGAGAGAATAGAACACAGGCAATTTTAAAACAAAGAGCAACAGGTGAGTTTTCAAAACTGATTTACGACAAATACTCAGATCAAGCAATCACAACTGACCTGTACTGAGACACATTCAGAGTAAAACTTCAGGATTTCAAAGCCAATGGGAAGTATTAAAAGCTGCCTGGGAGAAAAGATATGTCTAAAACAGAAGAGCAATTATACTTTGTGTGGACCCAACCTTCAGTATGGAAGTCAGAATACGAGGCAAGAATTCTTACCTCCAAAGCGCTGAAAGAAAATAAGAAATTAGCCTGGAATTGAATACTTAAAAAGATATTTTCTGATAAAAAAAACCAAACCGACCAACCTGAAATGGTTCACCACTGATCAATCATTACTAAAGGAACACCCAGTAAACATTCTTTAAAGGGAGTGACAATCGCAGATAGAAAGATAGAATCATAAAGAGTGATCTTAATATGTGGTGCTATGGACTGAGCTATGGTGCCTCGAACATTCACGTGTTGACATCCTAAAGTCAAATGTGACTATTTGGATTAAGGAAGTAATTAAGGTGACATGAGGTCATAAGGTGGGGCCCTGAGCCAAAGGAATCAGTATTTTTAGAAGGTGAGACGCCAGAAAGCTGTCTCCTTGCCACAGCCAGAAGGGGGCCGAGAAGGGGTCCAGCTGCAGGCCAGAAAGCAGGTCCTCACCAGAACCCGAGGCAGCGGGCACCCGGACTTCAGCCTCCAGCCTCTAGACCTGGGGGAAAGAAATCTGTTGTTCAACCCACTCAGTCCTCATTTTGTTGCAGCAACACGAGAGGACTAAGACATGTGGATAAATTAAAGCAAACCTCAACTAGGTAGCGCAAGGATAATTCCTTATTTGGAAGGTCAAAGAAAATAAGACAGAAAACGATACCAACGGCACACCAGGCAGGAGGGAACTGATTCGGATCAAAGTGTTTTTTGGTTTTTGCATGGTTTACAAAGAGGTTAGAGATCTTGATGGAATTTAGATGTATGTCGCACAACTTCCACAAAAGATTCTTCCCCTCCCCCAACATTTAAATATATAAAAGACTATTTTTAGGTTCTATAAAAACAAGCTGCTAGATTGGCCTTCAGGCTGCCAACTCCTACAGGAGGGAAACATGATTAGCCTAGGTAGCTTCCCCTCCTGGAGCTGTAGTTACCAAATGAAGAAGATGGGATTAATAAAAATTGAAAGCTCCAAGGAGTGAGTGGCCCCAAAGACTCCTACGGAGAGGTGAATCCGGGGCGGGGGTCTCGGGGCTGGAGGAGGGCCGGGCTGGACCCACACCCTGCGCGACGAAGCTTTGCACGCTGAAAAAACCGGCGGCGGGTTGGACGGCGGCGGAGAAGAGAGCGCCCCGGGGCAGCCAGGCTGAAGTGCCGCGGAAGGAGCAGGTCCCTCCCCGCAGCGCCGCCCTCTCTGTCTGGCGCCCCTAGCGGCGGAGCCTCGCATGGCGGCACCGGCCGGGGGAAGCGGGTCTGAGGGGCCTGGCGGGGGACCGCTGGAGCTGAGCTATTCTTAGTAATTGGCGCACCACGTAAAAAGGAAACATAGACTTTCTAGTATCAAAGGTGATGCCAATACAAAAAGCATTGCTATAATGGAGAGTTTTTCATAACTGCAAAAGGGTAAATCCAACAAGCCGAAGATATAATTCTAAATTCGTATGCCTCTATATACATAGCCTCAAAATCCATCAAGCAAACATTAACAGACATAAAAGATGAAATGGTAGATTTCACTATAAATTTCTCTGTGTGTATGACAAAACAAGCCAGCAAATTAATAAAGAGGTAGAATATTTGAACATCAGGATTAACAAACTTGACCGAATGACATACAGAGCACGGCATCCAACAACTGAAAAATCAGTTTTTTCAAGTGGGCATGGAATAATTATCAAATTTTTATCCATATGCTGTGGGTAAAGCAATTCTCTACAATTTCAATGGATTGAAATCATCTTGAGTGTGTTTTTGACCATAGTGTTATTAAGTAAAAAACTAATAACAAAAATTAAAATATTCCCAATGTTCGGAAATGAAGCAGTAAATTTCTTGATATTCTAAGACTCAAAAAAAATGACAATGGAAGTTAGAGTATACTTATATTAAATTAAATGTGTACATAATGTGAAAATGAAAAAAGGGAAGCTTCCTTTAGACGCAAGAGAGGCCAGCAGGTGAGCTCTCACCTCCTGCCTCCCCTCGTCAATAGCCCATTCAACGGGCAAGCACCTCACCTTGCCGGGTGGAGACCCTTTACTGCACTGAGGAGGAAGGAAGGTTCCCAAGGCAACAGCCCAGCCAATGAGGGACTGTCACAGCCCAGCCTGTGAGAGACTGTCTCAGCTCAGCCAATGAGAAACCAGTTACTTCCAGCTCCCAGTTTAGTGCAGTGGACTTTCAGTTTAAAACAGCCCCTCCCAGCTCCTCCTTTCTTCTACAAAAGAGGCTTCCTATCGTTTTGACATAGGATGCTGGTCCTGCACTGCATTTTTTTGTTGTTGTTGTTCTCCAATAAGCCCATTTTTGCTGGTAAAGTAACTGGTAGTTTTATTTTTAAAGTGAACAGTAATACATTATTATTTGTCGTGTAGTGTTAATGCCTGCTTATAAGGAGGAATTTGTGATCTAAAATCATGTATTAATGGTAGAAAGTCAGAAGGTTAAAGATGGGAGTATCAATTTCAAGAAATTAGGAAACATATAACAAATGAACCCAAAGGAAATAGAAACGGAAATTAATTAAATAGAAAAAGGAGCCCCCAAATCAACAAAATCAAAAGTTATTTCTTTGAAAAAGCTAATAAAACTAATAAATCCCTAGAAAGAATGATCATGACTAGAGAGAAAAAAGAAATTATCAATATCAGGAATGAAAAAGATGACATGTCTACAGATCTTACAAACATTAAAAAGATATGGGAAAGAATACCATCTAGGGCTTAGGCAAAGTGTTCTTGAGTTGACACTAAAAGCACAATCCATAAAAGGAACAGTCGATAAATTGGACTTCCTCAAAATTAAAATGTTTTACTTTGCTAAAGATCCTGTTAGGAGGATGGGAAGATGAGCTGCAGACCTGGAGGACATTTCTATAAGCTATACAATCCTACAAAGAAGTATCATCGAAAATATATAGGGAACTCTCAGAGCTCCACAGTTAAAACATGAAAATACAATTAGAAAATGGAGTAGAACACATGAACAGACATTTCACCGACAAGCACACGAAAAGATGTTCAACATCATTATCCTTAATGGAAATGCAAATTCAGCATTAGTCACAATGAGATGTCACTACACACCTGTCAGAAAGGCTACAATAAAAAAATAGTGGCCACACTAAATGCTGGTGAGGATGCAGAGAAATTGGATCACTCACACACCACTTGTGAGAATGTAGGTTGGTCAGCCACAATGGAAAACAGTGTGGCAGTTTCTTATAAAACTGGACATGCAAGTACAGCATGACCCAGCAATGAGTGCTTCTCCCAGAGATATGAAAATGTGTGTGTGTGCAAAACACCTATGGGGCTTCATTCAAAATAGTAAAAAACTGGAAACAACTTAGATACCCTTCAGTGGGGAAGTGGTTAGACCAGCTGTGGTCCATCCACACTGTGGAACACTTCTCAGCAATGAAAGGGATGAACTAGTGACACAGGCAACAACCTGAATGAAACTCAAGGGAATTATCCTGAGTGAAAAAAAGCCGAGTCCCCCACACCTTCCTGCTGGGCAGCTCCTCACCTCGTTGGAGATAGCAGAAGCACGTCCAGGGCTCCAGAAGGAGCGGAGAAAGCACATGAGACTTGGCGGGGCTGGGGGGTGGGGTAGTTCTGCGGCAGGCCAGTGCTGTCTCCTCGCTCACCGTCAGAGCTGCAGACCTGCTCTTGGTCTTCTTTATGGCAAACAGAGGAAGATGGGATTCTGGTCACCCCCACAGGCCACTTAGACAAGTGGAACTTAAGAGATATTTGGTTTTCAAGCAAAGGAACCATTTCCCCTGACAAATCCAGATAACCTAAACAATAGTGTTGGTTTGTGTGGAGTTGGGGAGACAGAAAGCTGGAAGAAAGCTTTTGTGATTCAAAGCCACACCTCTCAGACTTGGCTGGGCACCGCACATCACCTGTGGTTGCTTAAGATGCCACCGGCCACCCGCCACTACTGGCTATCAAGTGTTCGAAAGGTTGCTAGTGCAGCAGAGGAACTGAATTTTAGATGTCATTTAACTTGAGTGAGTTTGACTTTCAATAGTCACACTCCCTCTAGGTGATGTCAGGGCACAGCTCTAATAGACCTTTATTGTCCATGTCTTGCTATTCCTTGTATATTTTTTTTAAAGATGGATTTATTTGAGAGAGAAGGAGGGAGAGAGTGAGTGAGCAGGGGGAAGGGGCAGAGGCAGAGGGAAAGAGAGAATCTCAAACAGATTCCCCGCTGATCACGGAGCCCAGCATGGGGCTCAGTCCCACAACCAGGAGATCATGACCTGGGCTGAAATCAAGAGTCGGTCGCCCAACCAACTGAGCCACCCAGGCGCCCCATTGCTATTCCTTGTATTTTTAAAATTTAATCAAGAAAATACATTCCTCATGTCCTAACAGTGGGACACAGCTGAATTAACTGTACAACTTGTCCTCTTCTGTGCATGCATGGTCTTAGCAGCCTCCATGTGGTTGGGGGACTCTGGCCCCGGACCCCATGGTGCAAAGAGCCCTAGGCACCCTGCTGTAGCCCCAGTACCAACCTGCCCTGCCCGCCCTCTCCACAAACCACACCAGGTTGGAGGCCCACCGTGCAGCTGGGGGAACCACAGGCCTTGCCTCCCCCCAGCCCCCCGGCATCCCCTCCCCACCTCTCTCCCTCCCTTTCCTCCCACCTGGCTTTCTGCTTAATGTTCAGTCTCCACGTGCTTTCTTCCTTTCCCCTCACCCCTCCCCCACTGGCTGCCTCCCCTCTCTCTCCCCCCACCACGGCAGGGACACTGCAGGGACAGCGGCGGTGTGCTCCAGAGCCAGCCGTTCGATTTCCAAGAACTTGGGGAGCTTTCATTAAGGACAGTCGTATGTCAAATTAAATTATATCCCCTTGTAATTTAATACATCATATTACAACGAAGGTGATACTCAGAACCGATTACCTCCGATTATTTTGCCACATGTGACTGTCATCCAGTCTGCTGTGGTGGCTCTGCCCACTCTGGCCACTGTGGCTGACGGTGGGGCCACGACGTGGCAGGGCCACTGGCGCCGCTGCCCCACTCAGCCCCCGGTGGCCCCACACTGGCAGCGGGGTCAGCCGGAGGGGATGGTCCACACCGCAGAAATCGGCAGATGGTCAGGGAAAACCATGTCGCAGTGTAGCATTTTTTGGATTATTAACACTTAACAAAGTGGCAGAGAAACGCTGATCATGCAGAAGTGACTGTCTGCTGCTGTGAGCTCTGGGAGTGGCACCAAACTTGCAGAATTTGAAAACAATTATCCCCTGGCCCAGAGAATTCCCTGACAGCGTTGATGAGGGAGCCCCCACGTGTGACGCCTCTTTTGTTCCACGTTCCTCTTACCCTTCAAGACAGAGGAAAATATCCGTCAGCACACCAGTCAGAATGGATGATTCCCTCGTGCTGCAAGAAAGCCCAGCAAAGCATTCTGGGCCCATCTGCTGGTCGTGTGGAGGAGACCATAAGGAGCACTGTGTATCTTATTATTCTTTGTGACTGGTGTGCTACGTGTCTTTTACGTGCATATAATTTGCAGTAAACTTAAGCACATGCACTGCATGGTTTTGTGGGCAAGCTGCTTGTTAAACCTTCACCAGTGCACCCCTGAGGGGCTCCCCTCCTGCCCACTGTGCTTCTCCTTGTCTTGTGGATGCCTCTCCCTTCTTCACCCCTTCTCTCTCCCTCTCTCATATCCTCCCGTATGATTCCTTTTTGCTTCAGATGGCCTAGACCCTCCATGCCCTTGGATCAGTCCTTCTAGTTAGTGGCACTGAAGGTCACAGTCTTGGCGACATTTCCCCCTTTCCCAGAGGTCATGATGCCTGTGTCAACACACCTTTCTGGAGAATTCTGGGCTCCGAAAGCTCTGGGATGATGGCCAGACTTTACAGATGACAGAGCATTTCGCACCCAGAGAGTGTTTGATCCTCAGGGCCAACCTGGAGGAAGCCCCTCAAACTCGACTCAGGAGACCAGGGTGCCAAGCCTCGGTGCCACGCTCAGCCCTCCAGCTAAACTGCACTGTCAGGCCTCGGACCAGACCCTGAGATCCCCAGTCCAGGCCTGTCTGCCGGTGGCGGCTTCTGGGGACAGGACTTTCTTGGTGGGAGGTATCTGGCTCAGCTGCCATTTGGGGATGCTTTTCTGGACTCAGCAGCCCAGGGAAGATCAAACCACAGTTTCCTGGACCCTAGGCCGCACGCAGACAGGTGTCTGGTCTACTCTGCAGATGCCTGCAGCCTCCCCAGGAGTGCCCGCTTCTACTGGGGTGCTCACTGTCATTGCCGCAGCGGCCGGTGGACCGACTGTGTGCCGGCCACTGAAGGCGCCGAGTTGGAGCTCCCCTAGAAGCAGACCCAGAGGTGAGGGTTGGAGAGCCAGTGATTCACTCAGGAGGTAAAGGGACATCTCTAGGGGATACGAGGAAGAGAAGGCATGCTCGGCCAGTTACCGCTGCAGGCCACGCCCTTCTCCCGCGGGAATCACGTGGTGCTTGTAGAGAAAGCTCACCTCTGACCATCCCACCACCTCGCGAGGGACTGGGGGCGCCTCAGAGACTGAGGGGGGCATCCGTTTTTCGGGCATTGCTGTCCTACTTCGCTAAGATCCAAGGATCAAGGCCAGGAGCAAGCCCCAGGCCAAGAAGTGTGGTGCCAGCACTGGGAGCCAGGCACGGGCACAGGGTGGCGAGGCAGAGGGTGCAGGCGGGCTCGGGAGCGGTCCGTGGTTTCGGCGCACGGGAACTCAGCAGCGCCTCCTGCGGCCGGCTGCACAGGGGGCTCTGCCGTAGTGATGAGGCAAACAAGGCAGGAAGCTGGCCGGAAGACTCGCTGCAGGGAGGACACAGCCAGGCGGGGGGGGGGGGCAGGTGCACCTGCCCCCTGAGCCCAGAGGATCTCTTAAATAGGTCTTCTCTACTACCTGGGACTGTGCGAAGTACACGCAGAAGCCATTCCCTTAGGGCGCCTGGGTGGCTCAGTGGGTGAAGCGTCTGCCTTCGGCTCAGGTCATGATCCCAGGGTCCTGGGATTGAGTCCCGCATGGGGCTTCCTGCTCAATGGAGCCTGCTTCTCCCTCTACCTCTGCCCTTCCCCCTGCTTGTGCATTCTCTCTCTCTCTCAAACAAAGAAATAAGTCAATAATCTTTAAAAACAAACAAACAAAAAGAACAAGAAGCCATTCCCCGATGCCACAGGTTGGCACTCACCACCCCCACGGCCCTCCTTCCTGTGAAAACCATTGGCCCTCCCAATCCCAGCCAAGGCCACTGTGAGCCAAGGCTGGGCACTGTGCCCAACATGTGGGAAGCACAATAAATATTTGTGGAATTAATGAATAACTGAATGATTTCAGTGTGGGGGGCCTCCTTATCTCCAGTTGGACAAGTCCTCCCTTACTTGTCTCCTGTTTGCAGACTGATACCTGCCAGGGTCCAGGCGGCCGAGGTGCCAAGCCCCAGCCTGCCCACTGGCCAGGTTTCTACAGTGGAACCAACAAGGTGGTGCCCCCCGCGGGGCATTCCAGCTTCCAGGCAGCCAGCTGGCTTCTCCGGGGCCCAGAAATGATCCTACAGGAGGCAGCACAATGACACAGGGCCCGCCAGGTGGCAGGCACCAAGCTGGGCACCACAGGCGCAGGGAGGTGCCCCCTGTCTGTAGAGTGGACCTGGTGGGGGTACAAAGAGGACAGTGTGAGTGGAGGATGAGGTAGAGAGCTGGGATCCTGAGACCAGGGGTGCGTGCCCACAGATGAGCCACTGGCTTTTCCCTGGTCAGCTGGGAGGAGGCACCCGAGCTCACCTGTGCAGGGCTTTGGGAAGCCCCTTCAGAACCACCTTTGCTGGCATCCTCCCAGCTGGAGAAAGATGGCCATGTCAGTCCCGCCCAGACCCTGCCCTACCTGACAAAAGGGTGTGAGCTCCAGGTCTGCACTCAGGGTCCTGAGCCAGCATGATCTCTGCTGTCCCCCCCTTGTCTTCCGGTGAGGAGTGTGGCCCTGAAGTCACCCTGCTCCATGCTCTGGCAGCCTTGCCCTCTGGAGCCCTAGAAGCTTTCTGGGTCCCTTCTCTTGTTGAAAGAGCCCCCCCCCCCCGGCCCCCTCTGCAAGCTGTCCCTTTCACCTCTGTCTTCCCGATGCCTTGAAGGGAACCCCATGCCTTGGAGCCCCAAAGTCACCACCTTCCTCTTCACCATCCCACCATCTACTGCCTCCTGGCTGGGGCGGGAGTTAGGGCTCAGGTCCATGCTGCTGGCCTCTGTGCCCAGCTTTTCACTGCCACTCTGCCCGCACATTTTCACTTTGCCAGCAGGAGGTGCTAGAGGGAGCTGGATGCTGGAGGGCAGGAGCCATGCCTGTGCCATAGCCATTTGTAGAGAGCAAGATGTAGTCACTCATGTCAAGCAGTGGCTTGTGTTGAGGGCATTGCAGCTAAGACCAGACATTGCCGAGACCAGCACTGGCAGACAACACCCCAGAACTGATAACCAGCAGAGGACGTCTGCAGGGGCCCGAGACCTGTTAAATCCCTTTAAAAAGGGAGGATTTGGGGAGGAGTTAAGATGGTGGAGAAGTAGGGGACCCTAATTTCATCTGGTCCCTGGAATTCAGCTAGATAGTTATCAAATCATTCTGAACACCTGCAAAATCAACCAGATCTCTGAGAAGAGAATTGCTGCAATTCTACAAATAGAAAAGCAACCCTTTTTGCAAGGTAGGAGGTGTGGCGATGTGAATTTGGGGTGCTATATCAGAAGATAACAACCGGGCGTGGGGAAGGAGGCTCCATCAGCCAGCTACTGGAAAGTGATAGAGCAGCGGAGCACAAAATCAGAAATTTTATTTTATTTTTTATTTTTATTTAAATTCAATTAATTAACACATTATTTGTTTCAGGGGTACAGGTCTGTGATTCATCAGTCTTATATAAGACGCAGTACTCATTATAACACATACGCTCCCCAATGTCCATCACCCAGTTACCCCATCCCTCACCCCTCAAATCCTCAGATTGTTTCCTATGATTAAGAGTATCTCATGGTTTCCCTCCTTCGCTGGTTTCATCGTTTCATTTTTTCCTCTCTTTCCCTATGATCCTCTGCCTTGTTTTATTGTTCCCTCTGCCTTGTTTCTAAAATTCCTCATATCAGTGAGATCATATGATAATTGTCTTTCTCTGATTGACTTATTTCGCTTAGCATAATACCCTCTCGTTCCATCCACATCATTGCAAATGGCAAGATTTCATTTTTTAGGGCTGCGTAATATTCCAAAGTATATATAGACCACATCTTTTTTATCCATTCATCTGTCGATGGCCATCTGGGCTCTTTCCATAGTGTGGCTCTTGTGGACATTGATCCTATAAACATTGGGGTGCAGATACCCCTTCAGATCACTACATTTTTTTTAAAGATTTTATTTATTTATTTGACAGAGAGAGACAAAGCGAGGGAAGGAACACAAGCAGGGGGAGTGGGAGAGGGAGAAGCAGGCTTCCCGCTGAGCAGGGAGCCCGATGCGGGGCTTGATCCCAGGACCCTGGGACCATGACCCCAGCCGAAGGCAGATGCTTAACAACTGAGCCTCCCAGGTGCCCCAGATCACATTTGATCTTTGGGGTAAATACCTAGTGGTACAGTTGCTGGGTCATGGGTAGCTCTATTTTCAACTTTCTGAGGAACCTCCATACTGTCTTCCAGAGTGGCTGCACCAGCTTACATTCCCACCAACAGTGTAGGAGGGTTCCCCTTTCTCCGCATCCTCGCCAACATCTGTTGTTTCCTGATTTGTTAATTTTAGCCATTCTGACTGGTGTGAGGTGGTATTTCATTGTGGTTTTGATTTGTATTTTCCTGATGCCAAGTGATGTTGAGCACTTTTTCATGTGTCTGTTGGCCATTTGGATGTCTTCTTTGGAAAAATGTCTGTTCATGTCTTCTGCCCATTTCTTGATTGGATTATTTGTTCTTAGGGTGTTGAGTTTGATAAGTTCTTTATAGATTTTGGATACTAGTCCTTTATCTGATATGTCAGTTGTAAATATCTTCTCCAATTCTGTCGGTTGTCTTTTGGTTTTGTTGACTATTTCCTTTGCTGGGCAAAAGCTTTTTATCTTGATGAAGTCCCAATAGTTCATTTTTGCCTTTCAAATTCCCTTGCCTTTAGAGATGTGTCTTGCAAGAAGTTGCTGCTGCTGAGGTCAAAGAGATTTCTGCCTATGTTCTCCTCTGGATTCCAGTCTCACATTTAGGTCTTTCATCCATTTTGAGTTTATTTTGTGTATGGTGTAAGAAAATCGTTCAGTTTCATTCTTCTGCATGTGGCTGTCCAATTTTCCCAACACCGTTTGTTGAAGAGACTTTTTTCCATTGGATAGTCTTTCCCGCTTTGTTGAAGATTAGTTGACCATAGAGTTGAGGGCCCATTTCTGGGTTTTCTATTCTGTTCAATAGATCTATGTGTCTGTTTTTGTGCCAGGACCATACTGTCTTAATGATTACAGCTTTGTAATAGAGCTTGATGCCCGGAATTGTGATGCTACCAGCTTTGATTTTCTTTTTCAACATTCCTCTGGCTATTCGGGTTCTTTCCTGGTTCCATACAAATTTTAGGATTATTTGTTCCAGCTCTGTGAAAAATGTCAATAGTATTTCAATAGGGATTGCATTGAATGTGTATATTGCTCTAGGTAGCACAGACATTTTAACAATATTTGTTCTTCCAATCCATGAACATAAGATGTTTTACAATTTCTTTGTGTCTTCCTCAAAATTTCTTTCATGAGGGTTCTATAGTTTTTTGAGTACAGATCCTTTACTTCTTTGGTTAGGTTTATTCCTATGTATCTTATGGGTTTGGGGTGCAATTGTAAATGGGATCAATTCCTTAATTTCTTTTTCTTCTGTCTCATTGTTAGTGTATAGAAATGCCACTGATTTCTGTACATTGATTTTATATCCTGCCACTTTACTGAATTCCTGTATGAGTTCTAGCAGTTTTGGGGTGGAATGTTTTCTGTTTTCACATAGAGTATCATGTCACCTGCAAAGAGTGAGAGTTTGACTTCTTCTTTGCTGATTTGAATGCCTTTTATTTCTTTTTGTTGTCTGATTGCCGTGGCTAGAAGTCGACTTCTAATACTATATTGAATAGCAGTGGTGATAGTGGACATCCCTGCCGCGTTCCTGACTTTAGGGGGAAAGCTCTCAGTTTTTCCCCATTGAGAATGATATTTGCTGTGGGTTTTTCATAGATGGCTTTTATGATATTGAGCTATGTACCCTCTATCGCTACACTGTGAAGAGTATTAATCAGGAAAGGATGCTGTACTTTGTCAAATGCTTTTTCCGCATCTATGTGGAGGTGTTAACCTATTTTTATTGATTTTGAGGGGGATTCTGTGTGCTTCCTGGACTTGAATGCCTGTTTTCTTTCCCAGATTAGAGAAATTCTCAGCTATAATTTTCAAATAAACCCTCTGCCACCCCCCTCTTCTTCTGGGACCCCAAATCTAATATTATTTCACTTTATGGTAGCGCTGATGTCTTGAATCCTCTGCTCGTGATCCAGTAGTTTATCTCTCTTCTTCCCAGCTTCTTAATTCTCCATCATTTGGTCTTTTATGTCACTGACTCTCTCATCTGCCTCATTTATCCCAGCAGTTAGCGCCTCCATTTTTTATTGCATTTCAGTAGTAGCCTTTTTGATTTTGACCTGATTAGATTTTAGTTCTTTTATTTCTCCAGAAAGGGATTCTCTAGTTTCCTCTATGCTTTTTTGAAGCCCAGCTAGTATCTTTATAATCATTGTTTTTAATTCTAGTTCCAACATCTTACTTATATCCATATTGATTAAATCCTGGGCAGTGAGAAATGTCCCCTGTTCCCTTTTTGGGGTGTTTTTCAGTCTTGTCATTATGTCCAGAAAAGAATAGATGAAAGAGAGAGAAAATACAAAAATAGGAACCACGACACCAGAAAAATATACACTAAACAAATTGGAAGAGAAGAGATACAAAAACAAAAAGAATAAAATCAAACAACAAGTAGAACAAAACAATAAACTAGATCTTGGCTGTATCCTGGCCTGTTTGTTAGAAGAAACTAGATCCCAAAATAGGAAAGAAAGGAAAAAAAAAATATACATATATATATATACACAAAAATAAAATTGAATACAATGAAAGGAAGCCAAAAATGAAAAAATATATATAAAATATAAATGTGAAAATGAAAATTTAAAAAAACTTTTAAAAAGAATTGCTAAAATTAAAAAAAAGATAGCTGAAAAGGAAAAAAAAAACCCAAAAGATGAAACAATAATAAGAAAACACCATGAATGCTATATACTTCTTTCCCCAAGAGCTTGAGTTTTGCAGTTCTTTTTTTCTTTTTAAGATTTTATTTATTCATTTGACAGAGAGAGAGACAGCGAGAGAGGGAACACAAGCAGGGGTTGTGAGAGAGGGAGAAGCAGGCTTCCTGTGGAGCAGGGAGCCTGATGTGGGGCTCAATCCCAGGACGCTGGGATCATGACCTGAGCTGAAGGCAGATGCTTAACGATTGAGCCACCCAGGCGTCCCTGGAGTTTTGCAGTTCTGTACCATCAGTAAACTTGGTATTTGCCAGAAGTTCCTGCTGGTCTGGGGGAGGGGCCTGTTGCACTGAATCTCAGGTGTTTTAGCCCCGGGTGGAATTGCACCCTCCTTGCCAGTGGCCGGACTCAGTGTACGCAGCTCTGGAGTTGATGTGGGGGATGAAAATGGTGGCGCCTGACTCTCCAGCCCCAGAGCTGGAAGTTCCTGCCCCCCCAATCTTGAGTGCACCCCAGGAATGTGGTCAGTCACTCCTGTCTCCCTGGTTTCTGTCTGCACTCTGTGCTCACCCAGCCTGTGACTGAGCATTTCTATCTCAGGCACATAACCCCTTTTTGAGTCTCCAAACCCTGCAAACTTCTTGGGTGCACACCCACGCCACTCCTCCTGGGGGAGGGAGGGGGTTCTCACCATGGTTCTGCCACTTGCTGGGCCCCTGCTTGGAGAGCGGTTGCCCGACTGTCCTGCGTTTTGTGGTTTACGGCAACACTGAGTTGAAAGCCCACTCCTGGGCTCACTGATTGCAGCCGGCTTCCCTGCTCTGATGCCTAGGAGCTCTGCCACACTCAGGCACTCCTGGTCTTTTTGTGACCCTGGGGATCCTGAAACCACACTGTTCCACCTGGAATTCCGCCCTCCTTTGCCTCCTGAGCACCTTTCAGGCAGACTTCTACAAGTTCTGATTTTGGGAGAGTCCATGATGATGGAGGAGTAGGAGACTGTAATTTCGTCTGGTCCCAGGAATTCAGCTAGATAAGGATCAAACCATCCTGAACACCTACGAACTCAACTGGAGATTGAAGAAAAGAAAAGCAGCAACTCTCTGAACAGAAAAGCGACCACTTTCTGGAAGGTAGGATGTGCGGAGAAGTGAATCCGAGGCGATCTTCAGGAGGATAGACAGCGGGGGTGGGGGCCTCCGTCCGCCGCTTCTGGCAAGTGATAGAGCCGCGGAGCACAAAATCGGACCTTTTAGAAGTCGGCTCTGCTGAGGGACGTCACTCCAGTGGCTAAGCAGGAGGTGGAAACCTCTCTGGGACAGTGTGGTCTCAGGACCCTCAGGGTCACAGAAAGACCGGGGGTGCCTGAGTGCGGCAGAGCTCCCAGGTATCGGAGCGGGGAAGCCGGCTGCAGAGACAGAGCCGAGGCGCGGGCTCTCAGCTCAGGGTGGCCATAAACTGTGATCTGCGGCCCAGTCGGGCCACTGCTCCTCCAGCAGGGACCCAACAAGCAGCAGATCCGGGGAGACTCCCCTTGCTCCCCCAGGAGGAGCGGCGCGGGAGCGCACCGCAGGGATCTGCTGGGTATGGAGACTCCACAGGGGGTCATGTGCCAGAGATAGAAACGCTCGGTCACAGGCCGGGTGAGCACGGAGTGCAGCTGGAGACCGGGGACACGGGAGAGATTGACTGTTTTTCTCTGGGGCTCACTGAGGATTGGGACCCTCGAGTTCTCAGCTCCTCCAGGACCAGAGACTGGGAGGCCACTGTTTTCATTTTCATCCTCTAAAGCCACTCCAAAAGCCTCAGGGAACAAAAGCTACATAGAGCAAACCCCAGCAGGTTACTTAGCCCGGCCCCGGTTAAGGGCAGTGCAATTCCACCTCTGGCAGACACTGAGAATCACTGCAACAGGTCCCTCCCCCAGAAGATCAGCAAGAACATCCAGCCAACGCTTCTGGCAAGTGCTAGAGCCAAGGAGCACAAAATTGGAACTTTTAGAAGTCGGTTCCGCTGAGGGACGTCACTCCAGTGGCTAAGCGGGAGGCGGAAACATCGCGGGACAGTGTGGACTCAGGAACCTTGGGGTCACAGAAAGACCGGGGGTGCCTGAGTGCAGCAGAGCTCCCAGGTATCGGAGCGGGGAAGCCGGCTGCAGAGACGGAGCCGAGGCGCGGGCTCTCAGCTCGGGGTGGCCATAAACTGTGATCCGCGGCCCAGTTGGGCCACTGCTCCTCCAGCAGGGACCCAACAAGCGGCAGATCTGGGGAGACTCCCCTTCCTCCCCGGGGAGGAGCGGCGCGGGAGCGCACCGCAGGGATCTGCTGGGTTTGGAGACTCCACACGGGGTCGGGTGCCAGAGATAGAAACGCTCGGTCACAGGCCGGGTGAGCACGGAGTGCAGCCGGAGACTGGGGAGACGGGAGTGACTGACTGCTTTTCTCTGGGGGCGCACTGAGGAGCAGGGCCCCGAGTTCTCAGCTCCTCCGGGCAGAGAGTGGGAGGCCGCCATTTTCACCCTGGTCCTCCAAAGCCATACTGAGAGCTCTCAGGGAACAAAAGCTCCTGAGAGCAAACCCGAGCAGATTGCTTAGCCCGGACCTACAAGGGCGGGGCAATTCCGCCTCCGGCAAAGACATTTGGGAACCACGGCAACAGGCCCCTCCCCCAGAAGATCAGCAGGAACAGCCAGCAAGCCAAGACCACGTTTACTGATCAAGGAGAACGGGAGAACTCCAGCGCTAGGGGAATACTGCACATAGAATTCATGGCTTTTTTACCATGATTCATTAGTTTTTCAAAGTTAATTTTTTAACTGTTTTTTTTTAATTTTTCTTTTTCCCTTTTTCAACCAACATATTATCAATTCCTTTTTTAAAAAAACATTTTTTATTTTTCATTTTTAGAGTCATATTCTATCCCTTTATAGTAGTTACCCTTATTTTTGGCATATATATATAAGTTGTTCTCTCTTTAAAATTTTGACGTACAGTTTCTTCTAACAGATCAAAATATACCCTAAATCACTAGTGTATGGCTTTGTTCTAGTCTCCTGCCTGATCACAGTCTCTCCCATTTCTTTTCTTTTTTTTTTAATCTTCTTCTTTCTTCTTTCAAACAACTTATCAATTCCATTTATAAAACCTTTTATAATTTTCATCTTTACAGTCATCTTTCATCCCTTCATTGTATCAATCCTTATTTTGTACATATATAAGTTTTCTTCCTTTAAAATTTTAGGAGGCAAGTTCTTCTAACAGACCAAAATACACCCTAAATCTAGTGTGTGGCACTGATCTATGCACTAGCCTGATCATATTTGATCATATTCTGTTTTTTTGTTTTGTTCTGTTTTTGTTTGTTTTTATCTTTTTCTTTTTCTTTTTTTCCCTTTCTTTTCCCTTGGTTTCAGGTCTTTTCTGATTTGAATAGAGTATATTTGCTGGGGACGTTGTTAACCTGTTAGCATTCTGTTCTCTCATTCATCTGTTCTCCTCTGGACAAAATGACAAGACGAAAAATATCATCTCAGCAGAAAGAACAAGAGGTAGTACCATCTGCCAGGGACCTACTCAATATGGACATTAGTACGGTGTCGGACCTAGAGTTCAGAATCATGACTTTAAAGATACTAGCTGGGCTTGAAAAAAGCGTGGAAGTTATTAGAGAAACCCTTTCTGGAGAAATAAAAGAACTAAAATCTAACCAAGTCGAAATCAAAAAGGCTATTAATGAGGTGCAATCAAAAATGGGGGCTCTAACTGCTAGGATAAATGAGGCAGAAGAGAGAATCAGCGATATAGAAGACCAAATGATGGAAAATAAAGAGGCTGAGAAAAAGAGAGAGAAACAAATACTGGATCACGAGGGCAGAATTCGAGAGATAAACGATACCATAAGAGGAAACAACATTAGAATAATTGGGATCCCAGAAGAAGAAGAAAGAGGGAGAGGGGCAAAAGGTATATTGGAGCAAATTATAGCAGAGAACTTCCCTAATGTGGGGAAGGAAACAGGCATCAAAATCCAGGAGGCACAGAGAACCCTTCTCAAAATCAATAATAATAGGTCAACACCCTGACATCTAATAGGAAAACTTACGAGTCTCAGAGACAAAGAGAAAATCCTGAAAGCAGCTCGGGAGAAGAGATATGTAACTTACAATGGTAGAAACATTAGATTGGCAACAGACCTATCCACAGAGACCTGGCAGGCCAGAAAGGACTGGCATGAGATCTTCAGAGCACTAAACGAGAAAAATATGCAGGCAAGAATACTATATCCAGCTAAGCTGTCATTGAAAATAGAAGGAGAGGTAAAAAGCTTCCAGGACAAACAAAAACTAAAGGAATTTGCAAACACAAAACCAGCCCTAAAAGAAATATTGAAAGGGGTCCTCTAAGCAAAGAGAGAGCCTAAAAGCAGCATAGATCAGAAAGGAACACAGACAATATACAGTCACCGTCACCTTACAGGCAATACAATGGCACTAAATTCATATCTTTCAATAGTTGTTACCCTGAATGTAAATGGGCTCAATGTCCCAATGAAAAGACACAGGCCATCAGATTGGATTAAAAAACAAGACCCATCGATATACTGTCTGCAAGAGACTCATTTTAGACCCAAAGACACCCCTAGATTGAAAGTGAAGGGGTGGAAAATCATTTACCATGCTAATGGACACCAAAAGAAAGCTGGGGTGGCAATCCTTATATCAGACGAATTAGATTTTAAAACAAAGACTGTAATAAGAGATGAAGAAGGACACTATATCTTACTTAAAGGGTCTATCCAACAAGAAAATCTAAAAATTGTAAATATCTATGCCCCTAACATGGGAGCAGCCAATTATATAAGGCAATTAATAACAAAAGCAAAGAAACACATTGACAAAAATACAATAATAGTGGGGGACTTTAACACCCCCCTGACTGAAATGGACAGAGCAGCTAAGCAAAAGATCAACAAGGAAATAAAGACTTTAAATGACACACTGGACCAAATGGACTTCACAGACATATTCAGAACATTCCATCCCAAAGCAACGGAATACACATTCTTCTCTAGTGCCCATGGAACATTCTCCAGAATTGATCACATCCTAGGTCACAAATCAGGTCTCAACCAATACCAAAAGATTGGGATTATTCCCTGCATATTTTCAGACCACAATGCTTTGAAACTAGAACTCAATCACAAGAGGAAAGTCGGAAAGAACTCAAATACATGGAGGCTAAAGAGCATCCTACTAAAGAATGAATGGGTCAACCAAGAAATTAAAGAAGAATTAAAAAAATTCATGGAAACCAATGAAAATGAAAACACAACTGTTCAAAATCTTTGGGATACAGCAAAGGCAGTCCTAAGAGGAAAGTATATAGCAATACAAGCCTTTCTCAAGGAACAAGAAAAGTCTCAAATACACAACCTAACCCTACACCTAAAGGAGCTAGAAAAAAAAAAACAGCAAATAAAGCCTAAACCCAGCAGGAGAAGAGAAATAATAAAGATCAGAGCAGAAATCAATGAACTAGAAACCAAAAGAACAGTAGGACAGATCAATGAAACTAGGAGATGGTTCTTTGAAAGAATTAACAAGATTGATAAACCCCTGGCCAGAGTTATCAAAAAGAAAAGAGAAATGACCCAAATCAACAAACTCATGAATGAAAGAGGAGAGATCACAACCAACACCAGAGAAATACAAATAATTATAAGAACATATGATGAGCAACTATATGCCAGCAAATTAGATAACCTGGAAGAAATGGGTACATTCCTAGAGATGTTTCAATACCAAAATTGAACCAGGAAGAAATAGAAAACCTGAACAGACCTATAACCACTGCGGAAATTGAAGCAGTCATCAAAAATCCCCCAACAAACAAAAGCCCAGGGCCAGATGGCTTCCCAGGGGAATTCTACCACACATTTAAAGAAGAATTAATACCTATTCTCCTGAAACTGTTCCAAAAAATAGAAATGGAAGGAAAACTTCCAAACTCATTTTATGAGGCCACCATTCCCTTGATCCCAAAACCAGACAAAGACCCCATCAAAAAGGAGAATTATAGACCAATATCCTTGATGAACATGGATGCAAAAATTCTCACCAAAATACTAGCCAATAGGATCCAACAGTACACTGAAAGGATTATTCACCATGACCAAGTGGGATTTATCCCTGGGCTGCAAGTTTGGTTCAACATCCACAAATCAATCAACGTGATACAATACATTAACAAAAGAAAGAACAAGAATCATATGATCCTCTCAATAGATGCAGAAAAAGCATTTGACAAAGTACAGCATCCTTTCTTGATCAAAACTCTTCAGAGTATAGGGATAGAGGGTACATACGTCAATATCATAAAAGCCATCTATGAAACACCTACAGTGAATATCATTCTCAATGGGGAAAAGCTGAGAGCTTTTCCCCTAAGGTCAGGAACATGGCAGGGATGTCCACTATCACCACTGCTGTTCAACATAGTATTAGAAGTCCTAGCCACAGCAATCAGACAACAAAAAGAAATCAAAGGCATCCAAATCAGCAAAGAAGAAGTCAAACTCTCACTCTTTGCAGATGATATGATACTGTATATGGAAAACCCAAAAGACTCCACCCCAAAACTGCTAGAACTCATACAGGAATTCAGCAAAGTAGCAGGATATAAAATCAGTGCACAGAAATCAGTGGCATTCCTATACACCAACAACAAGACAGAAGAAAGACAAATCAAGGAGTCGATCCCATTTACAATTGCACCCAAAACCATAAGATACCTAGGAATAAATTTAACCAAAGAGGCAAAGGATCTGTACTCAGAAAACTATAAAATACTCATGAAAGAAATTGAAGAAGACACAAAGAAATGGAAAAACGTTCCATGCTCATGGATTGGAAGAACAAACATTGTGAAGATGTCAATGCTACCTAGAGCAATCTACACATTCAATGCAATCCGCATCAAAATACCATCCACTTTTTTCAAAGAAATGGAACAAATAATCCTAAAATTTGTATGGAACCAGAAGAGACCCCCAATAGCCAGAGGAATATTGAAAAAGAAAAGCAAAGCTGGCGCATCACAATTCCAGACTTCCAGCTCTATTATAAAGCTGTCATTATCAAGACAGTATGGTACTGGCACAAAAACAGACACGTAGATCAATGGAACAGAATAAAGAGCCCAGAAATGGACCCTCAACTCTACGATCAACTGATCTTTGACAAAGCAGGAAAGAATGTCCAATAGAAAAAAGACAGTCTCTTCAACAAATGGTATTGGGAAAATTGGACAACCACATGCAGAAGAATGAAACTGGACCATTTCCTTACACCACACACAAAAATAGACTACAAATGGTTGAAAGACCTAAACGTGAGACAGGAGTCCATCAAAATCCTAAAGGAGAACACAGGTAGCAACCTCTTCGACCTCAGCCGCAGCAATTTCTTCCTAGAAACATCACCAAAGGCAAAGGAAGCAAGGGCAAAAATGAACTATTGGGATTTCATCAAGGTAAAAAGCTTTTGCACAACAAAAGAAACAGTCCACAAAACCAAAAGACAACCGACAGAATGGGAGAAGATATTTGCAAATGACATATCAGATAAAGGGCTAGTATCCAAAATCTATAAAGAACTTATCAAGCTCAACACCCAAAGAACAAATAATCCAATCAAGAAATGGGCAGAAGACATGAACAGACATTTTTCCAAAGAAGACATCTAAATGGCCAACAGACACATGAAAAAGTGCTCAACATCGCTCGGCATCAGGGAAATCCAAATCAAAACCTCAATGAGATACCACCTCACACCAGTATGAATGGCTAGAATTAACAAGTCAGGAAACGACAGATGTTGGCAGGGATGCGGAGAAAGGGGAACCCTCCTACACTGTTGGTGGGAATGCAAGCTTGTGCAACCACTCTGGAAAAAAGTATGGAGGTTCCTCAAACAGTTGAAAATAGAGCTACCATATGATCCAGCAATTGCACTACTGGGTATTTACCCCAAAGATACAAATGTAGGGATCCGAAGGGGTACGTGCACCTCAATGTTTATAGCAGCAATGTCCACAATAGCCAAACTGTGGAAAGAGCCAAGATGTCCATCGACAGATGAATGGATAAAGAAGATGTTGTATATATACACAATGGACTATTATGCAGCCATCAAAAGGAATGAGATCTTGCCATTTGCAACGACGTGGATGGAACTGGAGGGTGTTATGCTGAGTGAAATAAGTCAATCAGAGAAAGACATGTATCATAGGACCTCACTGATATGAGGAATTCTTAATCTCAGGAAACAAAATGAGGAATTCTTAATCTCAGGAAACAAACTGAGGGTTGCTGGAGTGGTGGGGGGTGGCAGGGATGGGGTGGCTGGGTGATAGACATTGGGGAGGGTATGTGCTATGGTGAGCGCTGCGAATTGTGCAAGACTGTTGAATCACAGATCTGTACCTCTGAAACAAATAATGCAATATATGTTAAGAAAAAAAAAAGAAGAAGAAGATAGCAGGAGGGAAAGAATGAAGGGGAGTAAGTCGGAGGGGGAGACAAACCAGGAGAGACGATGGATTCTGAAAAACAAACTGAGGGTTCTAGAGGGGAGGGCGGTGGGGGGATGGGTTAGCCTGGTGATGGGTATTAAAGAGGGCACGTTCTGCGTGGAGCACTGGGTGTTATGCACAATCAATGAATCATGGAACACTACATCAAAAACTAATGATGTAATGTATGGTGATTAACATAACAATAAAAAAGTGAAAAAAAAAATCATCCAGCCAAGACCAAGTTTACTAATCAATGAAACTGCAAAACCCTAGCTCTAGAGGGGAATACAGCACATAGAATTTATGGCTTTTTCCCCATGATTCTTTAGTCTTTCAACTTTAGTTTTTTTAATTTAATTTTTTTCTTTTTTTCTAAATTTTTCTTCTTTCCTTTTTCAACCAACTTCTTATTTTATCAACTCCTTTTTAAAAATCTTTTTTAATTTTCATCTTTACAGTCACATTCTATCCCTTCATTGTATTTAATCTTATTTTTGTATATATACTTTTTTTTCTTTCTTTAAATTTTGGATACAATTTCTTCTAACAGACCAAAATATAACCAAAATCTAGTGTATGACTCTGTTCTATTCACCTGTCTGATCATATTCTCTCTTCTTTTTTCTTCTTCCCTTCCTTTTTTTACTTTGTTTTTGTTGTTGTTGTTGTTTTGTTTTGTTAAAGTCTTTTTTATTTTTCATCTTCACAGTTACATTCTATCCTTTCAATGTATTTATTTTATTTTTATATATAAGGTTCTCTTTCTTTACAATTTTGAGATGTAGTTTTCTCTACCAGACTGACCAAAATACACTTAAGAGATGGTGTACTGCTCTGTTCTGTTCACCTCTCTGTTTATATCCCTCCCTTTTGGTTGTTGTTGTTGTTTCTCTTTTGTTTTTCTTGTCTTTCAATTTCCATTTTTACGGTTAAATTCTACTCTTTCATTGTATCTAATTTTATTTTTGTACATACATAAGTTTTTCCTTCTTTACAATTTTGGGATCTAGTTTTCTAAAAAAACAAAACAGACCAAAATACACACAGACTCCAGTGTATTGCTCTTTTCTGCTCACCAGTCTGATTATATTCTCTCTCTTTTTTCTTTTTCTTTTCTTTCTCTCTCTTTTTTTTTTTTCCAGCTTCGAGTCTCTTCTGATTTGTTTAGTGTATAGTTCTCTAGAGTCATTGTTGCCATTTTAGTATTTTTCTCTCTGTTTCATCTATTCTTCTCTGGACAGAATGACAAGATGGAAAAACTCACCTCAAAAAGGAGAACAAGAGGCAGTACTGACTGCCAGGGACCTAATCGATATGGACATTAGTAAGATGTCAGAACTAGAGTTCAGAATAATGATGATAAAGATACCAGCTGGGCTTGAAAAAAGCATAGAAAAACTAGAGAATCCCTTTCTGGAGAAATAAAAGAACTAAAATCCAAACAAGTTGAAATCAAAAAGGCTATTAATGAGGTGTAATAAAAAATGGAGGCTCTAGCTGCTAGGATAAATGAGGCAGAAGAGAGAATTAGTGATATAGAAGACAAAACGAAGAATAAAGAAGCTGAAAAAGAGAGAGATAAACAACTACTGGATCACAAGGGGAGTATTTGAGAGGTAAGTGATGGCTATAAGATGAAACAATATTAGAATAATTCGGATCCCAGAAGAAGAGGAAAGAGAGAGAAGGTATATTGGAGCAAACTATAGCAGAGAACTTCCCTAATCTGGGGAAGGAAACAGGTATCAAAATCCACGAGGCACAGAAAACCCCCCTCAAAATCAATAAAAATAGGTCAACACTTTAACATGTAATAATGAAACTTACAAATCTCAGAAACAAAGAGAGAATCCTGAAAAGAGCTCAAGACAAGAGGTCTGTAACCTACAAGGGCAGAAGCATCAGATTGGCAGCAGACATATCCACGGAGACCTGGCAAGCCAGAGGACTGGCATGATATATTCAGGGTGCTATATGGGAAAAATATGCAGCCAAGGATATTCTATCCAGCTACGATTCATTCAAAATAAAAAGAGAGATAAAAAGTTTCCAGGACAAACAGAAACTAAAAGAATTTGTAACCCTAAACCAGCCCTGCAAGTAACATTAAAGGGGATCCTTTGAATGAAGAGAGAGCCCAAAAGTAACAAAGACCAGAAAGGAACAGACAATATACAGAAACAGTAACTTTACAGGCAATACAATGGCACCAAGTTCATATTTTTCAATAGTTACTCTGAATGTAAATGGGCTAAATGCCCCAATCAAAAGACAAAGGGTATCAGATTGGATAAAAAAGCAAGACCCATCAATATGCTGTCTTCAAGAGACTCATTTTAGACCCAAAGACACCTCCAGGTTTAAAGTGAGGGGGAGGAAAACCATTTATCATGCTAATGGACACCAAAAGAAAGCTGGGGTGGCAATCCTCATATCAGACAAATTAGGTCTTAAAGCAAAGACTGTAATAAGAGATGAAGGAGGACACTATATCATACTTAAAGGGTCTATCCAACAGGAAAATCTAACAATTGTAAATATTTATGCCCCTAACTTGGGAGCAGCCAATTAATAACAAAACTAAAGAAACACATTGATAATAACACAATAATAGTAGGGGACTTTAACATCCCACTCACAGCAGTGGACAAATCATCTAAGCAGAATGACACACTGGACCAGATGGACTACGCAGATATATTCAGAATATTTCCTCCTAAAGCAAAAGAATACACATTCTTCTTGAGTGCACATCAAACATTCTCCAGAAGAGATCAGATACTGGGTCACAAATCAGGTCTCAACTGGTACCAAAAGACTGAAATTATACCATGCATATTTTCAGACCACAATGCTTTAAAATTTGACTCAATCACATGAGAAAACTTGTAAGGAACACGAATACATGGAGGTTAAAGAGCATCCTACTAAAGAATGAATAGGTGAATCAGGAAATTAAAGAAGAATTAAAATAATTCATGGAAGCAAATGAAAATGAAAACACAACAGTTCAGAACTTTGGGATGCAGCAAAGGCGGTCCTAAGAGGGAAGTATATATAATATACAAGCCTTTCTCAAGAAACAAGAAAAGTCTCAAACACAGAACCTAATCTTAAACCTAAAGGAGCTGGAGAAAGAACAGCAAATGAAGCCTAAACCCAGCAGGAGAAGAGAAATAATAAGGATTAGAGCAGAAATCAATGAACTAGAAACCAAAAGAACAGTAGAACCTATCAACGAAACTAGGAGCTTGTCCTTTGAAAGAATTAATAAAATTGATAAACCCCTAGCCAGACTTATCAAGAAGAAAAGAGAAAGGACCCAAATAAATAAAATCATGAATGAAAGGGAGAGATCACAACCAACACTGAAGAAATACAAACAATTATAAGAACATATTATGAGCAACTATATGCCAGCAAATTAGATAACCTGGAAGAAATGGATGCATTCCTAGAGATGTATAAACTACAAAAACTGAACCAGGAAGAAATAGAAAGCCTGAACAGACCTATAACCACTAAGGAAATTGAAGCGGTTAATCAAAAATCTCCCAAAAAACAAGAGTCCAGGGCCAGATGCCCTCCCAGCGGAAATCTACCAAACATTTAAAGAATTAATACCTGTTCTTCTGAAACTGTTCCAAAAAAATAGAAATGGAAGGAAAACTTCCAAACTCATTTTATGAGGCCAGCATTACCTTGATCCCCAAACCTGACAAAGATCCCACCAAACGGGAGAATTATGGGCCACTATGAACCCTAATGAACATGGATGCCAAAATTCTCACCAAGATACCAGCCACTAGGATCCAACAGTACATTAAAAGGGTTACTCACCATGATCAAGTGGGATTTATTCCTGGCTGCCGGTGTGGTTCAACATCCGCAAATCAGTCAGTGTGATACATCACATTAATAAAAGACAGGAGAAGAACCATATGATCCTCTCAGTAGATGCAGAAAAAGAATTTGACAAAGTACAGCATCCTTTCTTGATTAAAATTCTCCACAGTGTAGGGATAGAGGGTACATACCTCAATATCATAAAACCATCTATGAAAAGCTCACAGCAGGGCGCCTGGGTGGCTCAGTTGGTTAAGCGACTGCCTTCGGCTCAGGTCATGATTCTGGAGTCCCGGGATCGAGTCCCACATCGGGCTCCCTGCTCAGCGGGGAGTCTGCTTCTCCCTCTGACCCTCTTCCCTCTCGTGCTATCTCTCATTCTCTCTCTCTCTCAAATAAATAAATAAAATCTTTAAAAAAAAAAAAAAAAAGAAAAGCTCACAGCAAATATCATTCTCAAAGGGGAAAAACTGAGGGGCGCCTGGGTGGCTCAGATGGTTGAGCGTCTGCCTTCGGCTCAGGTCATGATCCCAGGGTCCTGGGATCGAGGCCTGCATTGGGCTCCCTGCTGGGCGGGGAGCCTGCTTCTCCCTCTGCCTCTGCCTCTCTCTCTCTCTCTGACTTTCATGAATAATAAATAAAATATTTAAAAAGGGGGGGGAAACTGAGAGCTTTTCCCCTAAGATCAGGAACACGGCAGGGATGTCCACTATCACCACTGCTATTCAACATAGTATTAGAAGTCCCAGCCTCAGCAATCAGACAACAAAAACACATAAACGCATCCAAATCAGCAAAGAAGAAGCCAAACTTTCACTCTGCAAATGACATGATACTCTATGTAGAAAACCCAAAAGACTCCACCCCAAAATGGCTAGAACTCATACAGGAATTCAGAACTTGTCTAACTCAACAGCCAAAAAACAATAATCCAGTGAAGAAATGGGCAGAAGACATGAACAGACATTTCTCCAAAGAAGACAACCAAATGGCCAACAGACACATGAAAAAGTGCTCAACATCATTTGGCATTAGGGAAATACAAATCAAAACCACAATGAGATACCACCTCACACCAGGAATGGCAAAAATTAACAAGTGAGGAAACGACAGATGTTGGCGGGGATGCAGAGAAAGGGGAACCCTCCTACACTGTTGGTGGGAATGCAAGCTGGTGCAACCACTCTGAAAAACAGTATGGAGGCTCCTCAAAAAGTTGGAAATAGGGCTACCCTATGACCCAGCAATTGCACTACTGGGTATTTACCACTACATACAAATGTAGTGATCTGAAGGGGCATGTGCACCCCAATGTTTATAGAAGCAATGTCCACAAAAGCCGAACTATGGAAAGAGCCTAGATGGCCATCGACAGATGAATGGATAAAGAAGATGTGATATATATATTATATATATATGTATATAATATAACAAGATGGAAAAACTTGATGGAAAGCATTTAGCCCATACACACACACAATGGAATATTACTCAGCCATCAAAAAAATGAAATCTTGCCAATTGCAATAATGTGGGTGGAACTAGAGGGTATTATGCTAAGCAAAATAAGTCAATCAGAGAAAGACAAATACCATATGATCTGATTTGTAGGTAGAATTTAAGAAACAAAACAGAGAATCATAGGGCAAGGGAGGGAAAAATAAAATAAGATGACATCAGAGAGGGAAGCAAACCATAAGAGACTCTTAGCTCTAGGAAATAAACTGAGGGTTGCTGGAGGGGAGGGGGGTGAGGGGATGGAGTAACTGGGTGACCAGCCTGAAGGAGGGCACTCGATGGAATGAGCATTGGGTGTTGTATAAGATTGATGAATCACTGACCTCTACCTCTGAAACTAATAGCATACTATATGTCAATTAATTTAATTTAAATACAAAATAAAAACAAAAAATAAATAAATTAAAAGGGAGGATTTTTGCAGCAAACTATCAGTCTCTTCGGACCTGACGCCTCTAGACAGACAGACCGCCTCAGTCTGACCACTTCAGAAAGGCAGTTGCTGCCCAAGGCTCTGCCCGGTTGATCTCCCAACAGGACTGACATGCTTCCCTGCTTGAACATAAGGAGCAGTAAGTGCCGAGAGCTGACCCGGACCTGAGACCTCAACTCAGCCGCCGCCCACAGACCGACTTCGTGTTTGGTTCGCGAACTCCCTACCCCCTTGTAATCTTCGTTGTGTGGCTTGTCCTGTGTTCTGCTCTGTGTGCTGTGTTAGTCATGTGGTGAGATGTCACTGAATTTGGAATCCTAAGCCTGTTTTATGATGATGTAGCCGTGTTTGATGACCGAATAGAGCTGACATTGTGGAAAGACACAACTCGAGCGTGTGCCTTCACGGCATGCTCACGACCCCATCCCCTGGCCGCGCAGTGAGCAGGGTAATGGCCTGCCTCTGCCCAGGGAGTGCCGGGATTTCCATGTGTGTTGCCGGCACAGAAGCCTAGAGCACCCTGCTCAGAGAGGGAGCTGCTCCCACACAGGCATCCCTAGGACGGCCTCCTCATCCACCTTGGCCCCTGCTCTGGCTAGTGAGCTCCTCCCCACCCTTCCTGGCCCACTGCCAGTGCCTTTCCTCCGGGAAGCCGGCTGTGGGGTCCCACCCATGGCTCAGCCCCACCCTGCTGGGGAGGGCAGGCCGGGCTGTCTCAGGTGCGTCCTGCGGGATGGGATGCCGCAGCAGGGACACCCTTGTTTATCCAGTTTGCCATGTTGCTGCTCCTGGAAAATACCAGCTGCCCATACTTAGCAACATGGGCGTCCCTACATCCTGGCTGCTTGCTGTCCAGACGGACCAGAACTGGATCAGCCAACACCCCCCTCCCCCCAGGCACCCAGAGGGAATCCCCCCCCACCCCTGCCATCCCTCCCCTCGAAGGGACCAGCTGGGACATGCCCAGACAAGAGCTCGTTGTGTTTCTGTGTGCACTGTCAGAGAACCCCAAACCCTGAGGCTGGGATCCCTCAGGATGGATACAGAGAAGCTGGTATTCTCCCTGCTATAGGAAAATGGAAGGCAGCAGTGCCAGGGGCAGGGAGGGAAGAAGCGACGCTGACCAACGGCAGGGGCCAGAACAGCTCAGAACATCAACTTTTTTGTTCAAAACACTCAGAGTCGCACTACCCTGATCCCTCCAAAGGCTCCTCTCTGCCCCCTGAGCAAACTGGCCTTTCTTGGCTTCTCCCCACGCTCTGGTTGTAGGTCCTAAGACTAGAACAGCTTTTAATCTCTATGGCCAGGGTTAGGGCTCAGCCTATGAGCAGGGTCAAGGCTCAGAGTGTGAGCATGATCAGGGCTCAAAGGGTGAGCAGGATCGGGGCTCAGTGTGTGATTGGGGTCCGGGAGCAAGGATGCCTCGCCCCCTTCACAGGGAGCAAGAACTCCTGTCCCCTTCGAGATCCTCCTAGCTTGTTTGGATTAAGAATCAAATCAACATGAGAGAGATTAACAGGAGAAAATTAAAAATTAATAGGCGTACTACAAGGAATCAACAGAGACATGCAAATTCCAAAGACAGGAAAAATGAGGCATATATATGTCATTCTGAACTAAGGAGAAGGGGGTCTGGGATTTCAGAAGAAAAGGATACGTTTCACAGGGCAATAAGAAGAGCAGATGTTTAGGACGCCTGTGTGGCTCAGTTGGTTAAGCGACTGCCTTCGGCTCAGGTCATGATCCTGGAGTCCCGGGATTGAGTCCCGCATCGGGCTCCCTGCTCAGCGGGGGGTCTGCTTCTCCCTCTGACCCTCCCCCCTCTCGTGCTCTCTCTCTATCATTCTCTCTCTCTCTCAATAAATAAATAAAAATCTTAAAAAAAAAGAAGAGCAGATGTTTGGTAATCAGATGTTTACCCTGTTATACAGATGGGTCACTCAGATAAAACTTATCTCCGCTAACCCTTATTCTGGGAAAGACCCCCGATTTAGATTCTTCTTTGTAGTTCAAGGAGGGACAAAAGTTTCCCTTGAGCCTGCAGGGTCTCAAGTGCCTTCAGCTCAAAATAATCCACATACCAATGTGGTACTTTCTGCTGGGGGTGGGGGTGGGGGGCTGTCTTGAAGCCCTTCACCAGCGTCAGGGCTCAGGGTGTGAACATGATGAGGGCTTAGTGTGTGACCAAGACCAAGGGCACTCCTTGGTTAATGTAGGCAAGGAGAGCCCTTTTCCAGCCCCTGCTCAACAGGGAGGGGCCTCAGTTCAAATTCTGGGTCTTCCTCCCTCCCTCCCCAGCACAGGAAGGGAGATGGGTAAGAAGCAGGGTAGAAAGGAAGGGCCAAGGGAGGGGCAGGAGAAAGGGAAGGGGAGGTAGGTACAGGACTCTGCCTTTGGTCCGCGTGGAGGTCTTAGGGTTCCTAACGGAGATCAAGGTCATTTCCGGGAAGGTGGGATGAAGCTCTGCTGGGCTGGCAGGGTCCATGCTGGGTGTCTGGTCCAGAGCCTCACTGCTGGCCCAGTTCCCTCACCTGCCCTGCACACCTGTGGGACAGGAAGTCTCGCATCTCCCTCTCAGTCACTCTGAGGAACGAAGTTCCATTCCAGGAGAGGGAAGCCATGCATTAATTGTGGGCTGGGGTGGGAGTCTGGGCCTTAATTGGAGAATACCCAGCTTGTAAAGTTTTAGATGCTCAATTAGTTCAATGAGGGGGGGGGGCCACCTCCTCCGCCGGCACCTGGGCCACCCATCCCACCCCAGCCCAGGACAGGCCCTGTCCTCCCTGCTTTTCCCAGGGGAAGAGTCACTCCTTCCTTGAGGGATGGCTCTCCACATAGATAGGCCCTTCCCAGGGCCCCTACCCCATGACACTGCAGAATCTTTGTCTCAAAGGCCCTTTAAGATGCACTAAGTTCAGCATTTCTCAGATGACCTTACTACAGGAGAATATACTCACAGAAATCTAGGAATATGGACCCCGATTTGAGAAATGCTGTGACCACTGGGTAAGATCCAGCCAACTTTGCTTGCACTGAGAGTTTTGGGGACCCATCACCCTGGTTTGGCTGGCTCCTTTGCATTGGCTCTTCCTCCACTTTCAAGAGTCCCCTTCTCACCCTCACTTCAAAATGCAGCCCACCTGGTACCTTCTCCAGGTAGCAGCCTCTGGCATTGGAAAACCAGGCTGTGCATGGGGTCCCCATCATGTTACCTGATTTCTATCAGTGCAGACCCACCACACCGCCACACTCAGCCTCTCATTTCTGCACCCCTGCACCAAGGGCCTGAGCCTGACAGCCAGTAGGAGCCAGAGCTGCTGGAACCAATTACTGTTTATTATCTGGGGTAGGGTGATCCCAGGGTCCCAGGCCCACCCCCACCCACAGCTGCTCTGTTGTACACTCCGACAGGCATGGAGGCCCGGGCGGGGTTACCTGGATGCTGGGGCTGAGAGCAAGGTGACAGGCCGGTCCGAGTTCACTGAGAGGAAGGGTTGTAGTCAGGGTCACCCGAGACGGCAACGGCAGTTTGCACTTGTAGGGAGGGGCTCCCCTCCCCTGGAACACAGGTGGGGCCCTGCTAAAAGAGCACCAGAATGCTATCAGCCACTGAGCACTCCCCTGGCCTCTCCCCACTGACCTCTGAGCTGGATCTAGGGCCAGCCCCCTGCCTTGTGCTCCAATATCATGGGACCAGTCTGGGCTCTTCCACACACCTTCCAATCCTGGAAGCAGAGTAAAGGACTTTCTCAGGCCCGAGCTGAGGATGAGGTGGAGTCTGGGAAGGGACTCGGTCCTCAGGGTCCAGTCCCTATCTCAGGACAGCTTCATGCAGGGCAGGGGTTCAGTCAAGGAAGCCAGGGACTGCTGAGCAAGGCCCAGCTGACTGTCATGGCCAACGCTACAGGAGGTCACCAAGATCAGAGGGGAGGTGAAGGCGGGAAGACTGGGGTAAATGGAGTGGGAGTATATTGGATGGTATAGGAGGAGCTGATGGAGTAGAGTGCATAGAGTGCATGGGCTGGAGCAGACGGAGTGAGACAGAGTGGATGGGGTAAATGGGAGGAGATCAATTGGACAGAGTGGATGGAGGGGACGGGAGGGGACAGGGGGGACGGGGCGGACGGGGCGGACGGACAAGATGGAGGGGATGGAGCGGATGGATTGGACGGAGGGGATGGACTGGAGGGAAGGTGAATGAAACAGAAGGCATGCAGTGGACCCTGGGTTTGTGCAGCCGGTATCCCTCCCATCTTAGCACCCAGATGTGAATTCCAGGCTTAGTGACCTCAGCTGTGTGTTTGCTGCACTAGGTGTCCCGGAAGCAGGTTCCTGATGAGGGTGAGCCCACCCCCATCTTTCTGGTGCTGGGGCAAATGAAGCCTCACACCCTTTATGGCTAAAATTATGAAAGTTCTAAAAGAAGTTTAAAAAAAGGAACATAAAATATCATTGACAAACATGCCATCAAGATAACCTGAGCAGTCTAATATGCGTTTGGAAGCCAGGCTCCTTGGCACTTTTGCTAGGCGGTGGCTGTGCAGAGAGAGCCCTGCCCGGCCCGGGGTCGGATCTGTGCCACAGCGCAAGGGCCCCACGTTCAAGCATGTGGCTCCCAGCCTGAGCATCTGCTCCACCTCCCACCCGCCCCCCCACCAACCATCCTTTGCCGCCCTTGTGTCTAGGGATGGACACCAGCAGCTTGGCCCAGCCCAGCCTGACACAGACTCCAAGTGGGCACAGGCAGGAATACTGGGTCTAAGAATGTTCTAGAACAAGATGATTCCGCTGCAGAAGGAAAGGAGGGAAGGAGGTGCTCGGATATCAGGCCGGGCCTGGGCGAGGGCATGGAGGTGTGTGGGTTCATTCTGGAGGCTGAGGGGAGGCCAGGGGAGGTGGGGTTACATGGATGGTGCACACCTGCGGGGTCCTCAGCTGATGGGGACACAGAGTGGGGTCTAGAAGGGTGGCTATGGTCACTGGGGAGGGGACTCCAGCCGCCAGAAGAGAGAGGCTGGTGGCCTTGGGAAGGGGTGGAGTAGAGACACCAGGAGGTGTGAGCTCCCACCCTCAGCTGCTGGGACTCTAGCCAGACCCCAAAACAGCAACTGGGGTCAGTCTACTGTGAGCAGGCTATTCCCTGCATCCTCCCAAGGCGCCCTGGTCATCTGTGGTCCCCCAAGCCTGGCCTGCAGGCCAATGGGCAGTGATTTGGTGCCACCTGAGATGCTGGGCTGCACCTCTGGCCTTGCTTGGTTGGCCCTGCAGACGAGCAGCACCAGCACGCCCAGGAGCTTACTAGGAATGCACGGTCTCAGGTCCTGCCTGGGCCTCCAGCCCACAACCAGCACTTTACCAGAGTCCCATGTGATCTGTGTGCACACAAAAATTGAGACAGACTGGTCAAAAGCCAGCTTTTAGCCTACAGTGCCTCAGTGTCCCCATCAAAAAGGGCTTGGTGACTCCCTGATTGCCCTGGCCCAAGGGAGAGGCTTAGGAGAAATGGCGGTGCTTACTCCGAAGACTCCCAGCAGGGCTGTGTCCCCTAGGCCCCTAGAGTGGGCTATCACCCATAGACCATCATGCCTCTTCCTTCTCCCCAGCCTGACCTGGGGCCTCATGATACCTGTGGGGACCAGGAGGCCAATGGCTCAGGACAGAGAGACAGGCAGGGAGAGGACACAGGCGACCTTCTGAGAGCCCCCGGAGCCCTGGGGGTGGGGCAGAGGGAAGTCCAGGCAGCATGAGTCAGGCCAGCCCTGCCACCCGGAGCTCAGCTCCAGCTAAATTACTAGGTCTGACCCCTGCCAGGAAGCCAGCCATATAAAGGCACCTGGTGTTGGCGGCTCCCCAGTCCCAGCTGGCGGCTGCCCCATGATGAGGCTGCTCTTGTTGTCTCTGCTTCTGGCTACTCTGTGCGCTGACCTGGGTAAGGGCCACTGACCTGGGTGGGAGGGACGGGGCCACGCAGGTGCTGGGCGGGACTGGCTTCCATCGGAGGAGTCTGCTGGGGGCTGCAGGGAGTGAAGGGGGAGTTCTTGTGGCTACTCCTTGACCGGCAAGACCTGCGGACCTCTGTGTCCCCTTGGGCACAGTCTCTGGTCTATCTGCCTCTTGCGGGATGACAGACCCCGGTGGGGGCCCTGAGTCTCCAGAGCTCTGGGCTGGCAGTGGGGCCGGCTCCCAGCCAGGTGACGGCTATCCCATGCTCCTGGACGAAGGGCATCCTTGGAAGGCAGAGCCCTTGTGCTGAAACCCGGAAAATGAGTGGGTCACTCCCTCCCAGCCCCAGCTCTGCCTCCACCTGTTGACCTGGCTGTGTGACCTTGAACAAGAGCACCTGCTGCTTTTGGGGCCACCGGAAATGGGGCCTGGGGAGGGGGTGATACAGCCTGTGATTATCAGCGGAGTAATTACCATCCAGGGATAATAGCCCTTCAGCGTCCCCTGAGTGGACGTGGGTGAGGTGGGACCTCCGGCCTCGGGGGAAGGCGGAGAGGGAGGCCCCTTGGGGATCAGACCGAGCCTGGGGAGGCTGGAAACCGAGGGAGGGGACGCTTGGGCAAGGGTGTGAGGCTGGCTCTGGGGGCAGGGCAGAGGACAAGGCGCTTATCAGAAAAGAGCCTGGCACAGAGGTGGGGAGCAGCAGCCTCAGCTCCACTGAGGCTCCGCTCAGAGCCCCCCAGCTCACACGGCCTTCCCAGCCCCTCAGGGGGAAGCAGAGACATTATAAGGTTCTTGTTCAGGGGAGCCTAGGACCTGCCCCCACCAGCTCCCAGGACTCAGTTGCAGAGAGAGCCATGGGAACGGCCAGGGGTCACCCCAGACACCCTATTCTCCTTGGGGTTCCAGAACCCTAACCTGGGAAGATAGCCTCTGAGCCTGGGGTCTGGGCCTGCCTTGACTGCCCGTGGTTCAGCCACAAGCATCCTCACTTTCCACACAGGGGAAGGCTTGGGTGGCACCTGACCCATGTGTGGAAGATGCTGTCACCCCCTTGTCAGCTTTGATGTCAGAGTGGGCGTTGCCTTGCCCGGAGCACAGCACAGGCCCCCCCAGACCTGGCGCAGAGGTGCCCTTTCTGGCAGCACAGGCCCCTCCATCCTGGGCAAGGTGCTCCTGGCTTTGGCACCTGCCCGACTGCCCCGTCACGGCTCCAGGGGCACCCACTCCAGAAAGCCTTCCCAGATGGACCCCGCCCTGCACGGAGACGCAGTTCTCTCTGGGCCAGGTGTCCCACAGAGTGTCTAATTGTACCTTCCACTCCATCCCACTCAGGGTTACATGCTGTACCTCCAGGCCACCCCCAGGGTCCTGCAGGGTCTCCTCGTTGTTGGGACCTGAGGACAGTCACACCGCACGTGGGGTCTGGCTAGGACCCGGGACTTTTGCTGTAGACTCCCTTTCCATCAGTCCAGGGTGGGGGTCGCTGGCAGGTCCTGGGCAGCGAGGGGCAGGGCCGGTGCCTCCTGTTAACTAAACAGCCCTTAGTGTCTGTGGGAACCAACCCCTCGGAGGCCCCGGCTGGGAGCCCAGTGCTGGAGGGCAGGGCAGGAGCCAAGGGCTTGGTGCTTTCGGCATGTCACCCCCCGGCAAGGCCGAGCTCAGTCTCGCCGCAGAGGGAGGACTCTGTCACTCGCGGGGGGGGGGGGGGGACAGAGAAGCAGAGCCCAGAGCCCCCTGAAGTTAGCTCTGCTTGCACTGCGCCCTGCTGCCCGTGCCCGCCTCCTCCGTCCCAGGGCAGCCTGCAGACACCCGGGCCACAACCCGCACCCCCATTCCCACTGGCAGGCAGGCACTCACACACACGGCGCCAGGCCGGCATGGGGGCACGTCCCTGTACCACCGAGTCCGGGGACCGGGAGCACCTCTGCAGGGAGGCTGGGAGGAAGATGAGGTGCAGTGACCCTGTGGTGGGCAGCAGGGCCCAGGTCCCGGGGTCCCCCACCACCGCCCCCCCGGCCCAGACTGACAGGGGCCTGTGCTTCCTTCCCCCCAGCCCCGGCCCTGCACTGCCACGTGTGCTGCGGCCACAAGGACTGCGAGTCTCTGGTGGAGTGCGCCCCAACTGACAAGTACTGTGTGATCACGCAGGCCAGTGAGTACCCCGCACCTTGCAGCCTGAGTCAGGAGATGCAGGAGGGAGGGAGCAGACCCGGCAGGGATTTGGCAAGACTAGGCATGGAGGGAGGTTGGCCCCTGGAAGACCTGGTGGACACAGCCACTGGCCTCCGTCCCCGAGGTCTGTCCCCCTGCCACACCTGTAACCCGCCTCCTCCAGATTCCCCTGGCTGCCAGCCTCCTCTGACCCCATGGGACAGGCTCTCTCCTTCCCCCAACTTCCCAGGATCCCCTCTGTGGGTTTGCTCCTTCCCTGAGCCGTCAAGGGCTGAGCCGGGGCAGGAGGGCCTGTGTAGTGCGCGATGGTGACATGACTGGCAGGGTCGGGGTGCAGGCCACAGAAGGTCACACGGCAGGGAGGCGAAGGGTGCAGTGGCTGCGGTGACCCCGAGGAGTGGCAGGGGGCTGGACAGGGCAGTGGGGAAGCTGGCCTAGAGGGACAGCAGCGACAGGGTGGGGGCTTGAAGTGTGTGTGGGGGCTGCAAGCTGCTGTGAAGCCCCCCCACCCTGAGGGAGGAGGAGGTGTGACGTGACCCGGGTCCCCCATAGATGGCGGTGTGCGGTGCAGGAGGCCCTGGGCTCCTGGGAGGGAACGAGGAGCCCCCTCCTCCTGCAGGTTACAGTCACCATGGGTGTCCTGTGGGGGGGGTCCCAGCAGCACCCCCAGAGACCCCCTGGATGAAGCAGGGGCTGTGCCACAGGCAAGGCAGCTGGGTAGCCTCATCGGGGCCCCTGCTCCCTATAAACCTGCATGATTACAAAGGCTTTCCCGCATGGCACACAGCCCCCTTATTACCAGGAGACGTGGTGTCTGGCCCCGGGGCCACAGTAGGACTTGCCCCCTGCTCGGCCCAGGGCCCCTGTGAGGAAGCTGCACAAACCCCTACAATGTCTGCAGGACCCTCCCTTGTTGGGCGGAGGGGGACCCTGCCCGAGGACCGTGTCGCTTCCTCCGGGGCTAGGGGACACTCACCCCCTTGGCCAAGGCCTGGTGTGGGGGCCACAGCCAGACAGTGCTCTCCTTGGGTCACCTGGCCGCCAGCTTGAGCACCTGCCCGTGCACTGCTGGCCGGGCCAGCCTTGCGCAGTGTCCGTGGGGGAGGGGTCCTAAAACCACAGACCTTGACGTGAGGGGGTGTGTGGGAGGGCTGCAGAGGGGCTGAGGGGGCTTCTCCCCAGTGGCCCCCAGCATTCCAAGAGCCCCCATGGGTTCCCTTTGCCCATGAAGCATCAGTTCTTAGACCCTGGACAGGACCACACGCCCTGAGGGCCCACAGTTCCGTCCCCAGGCTGGGAGCTTCCTTTAGACCAGTGGGCCTGCCACCCCCACCGTCATCCCCCCTCTTGATTGCTCCTTACAGACCATCTGCTGCATCTGTCTGTCCATCCGTGTGTCGGGCCAGGCAGCGCTCCCTGAGCGGATCCTCCAGGGGCGGCAGATGTGTTGACCACAGGGCAGTAATGGGGTGCCCCGGATGACAAGGGGGACGGGGTGCTCCCTAGAGGGAGCGGTGAGCAGAGGCCCTCCCGTGTGGGCAGGGGGACGCAGGGGGCATCCTGGAACAGCACCTGAGGCGACCCCTGGCTGGAGAGTCCAGGCATGGGCAGGTGGTAGCATGGTCATTCCCACATGCTCCCTGCATCACCGAGGCTCTCCCAGCGGGTTGTGGGGGTGGCAGCATGTCCTGGCTCCCTGCTGGCAACCCCGAGGGGGGGGCATACGGCTGTCCTCACAGCAAAGAGCCAAATGGGTCTTGCCTGTGACAAAGATAAATGTCAGGGGCTGCCGCGGCACCATGCACTAGTTGCCTTCTGATTCAGCCCTACCTAGACTGGCCTAGTACCTACCCCGTTTCTCAAGGGAAGAGCCTGAGGCTCAGAGCCCAGCTGGGGAGGAGGTGGCCATGTTGCGTCAATGCCACCAGGCCCTGGAGCCTCAGGGTGGCACCTGCCCCCAGTCCATTCTATCCACAAATACATGTTCTTTCCCGCAGGAACTGAGCATGGGCCTGACCAACCATCATGCTTAACTGAAGAGTTTGCTCCTGGGCTGCATGGTGTCCAATTGAGGGCCCAGGCTCGGGAGGCGGAATGTGCACAGGGGTGGCTTCTTGAGGGGCTGGGGCCTGCCACCCACCCTGAGGCCCTCTGCTGGGCCCCCCTGACACCCTCCTAGTCTTTTGCTGCAGCCTGTCCAACCCTCTGCTCTGCCAAGGCCGCTAAGGGCTCTGTCCTTCCGAGCACTGGCTGCTCTTTGCCCGGCGGCCCTACGCACTGCTGCTGACTACCTTCGCTAAAACTAGCGTTTATTCCACCCAGCTCCAGTGCTGCGCGTGAATTAACTTAGTTGATCCCCAAACAGTCTCGGGGGCGGCTTCTCTGGTCATCCATCTTCTGGATGAAGAAGCTGAGCCAGAGATGTCAGCCGCGCAGCCTGGGGTCTGCGCCGGCCGTTAAGCCCCCTTCTGGTAGGGCTGCAGCAGCGAGCGCGCTCTGAGTGCCAGGGGGAGGGAAGGACCTCACGTTCGCCTCGCAGGCACCGCTGGCTTGAGCGCCTGCCGGGCGCTTCAGGAACCCTGTGCTCAGCTGTCCCCAAGCGCAGACACAGAAGCCAAGCCAGTGGGTCACACAGGTGGAGGCGTCCTGCCTCCCGGCCCAGGAAGGGGGCAGGCGTGCGGGCTGGGCCTGACACCTCCTCTAGACCCTGAGACTCAGAGCTCGGGAGTGAGCCCAGGCACCTGTCAGAGGGAAGGGGTGGGGGTGGGGGGTGGGGCCACTGAGCCACTCCCTGCCACAGGTGTCCCAGAGGGGCCTGGCCTCAGGGGGAGACAGGACTCCCCAGACCCACGGGTGCCACGGAAGGAGCCCCCAACCACAGCAGGCTCTTCGGGCACTCTCGTTCGCGACCCGGGAACCCTGGAAGCTGGTGGGCCGGCGGTGCTGGTGGCGCCGGGGTGGCGGGCCGGCCGCGTGGGGGGCATCCGGAGCACGCCAGCCATGGGCCCTCGCCCCTCTCTCCACAGCAAACCCTGGTGGCATCCTGGTCATGAAGTCCTGCGCCCCGGTGTGCCCCAACAGCACCATGTCCTCGGACGGCCGCACCCTGTCTGTCTCCTGCTGCCAGGGCAGCCAGTGTAACCGCAGTGCGGCCGCGGGCCTGGCGGGGAGCCACGGGGCGCTGTGGCTCAGCGCCTCGGCCAGCCTGCTGTTGCCGCTGCTCCGGGCGGCCTGGTGAGCCCGCCGTGCCCGCGCTGCCCCTGGCTCTCGCCCGGCGCCTCTCAGTCCTTGGCAGCCCGCGCCGCTCCCCGCACGCCTGCGCGCCAGGCACCGACAGCCCGTGTCTCTCCCCGCGCTCCGCCCGGCTTCCCCCAGGCCACGCCCAGCCCCCTCGTCGGGCTCCTCCCCCCGCGAAGGCCCCTCTCCCCCCGCCTCAGGGAACCCACCTCCGACCGACCCTCAGCCCTCTCCTGGGGTCCTGGCGCCCCGGCTGTGGGAAGGGCACCTCCATCCTCCCCGGCGCCCTCCACCCCATTTCAGGGGCCTCCACTGGTAGTTCCTCCCCGACCGGCCTCGTGTGCACACGTGAGGGGGTCAGAGGTCTGGGCGTCCCCCGCCCCCGCACCAGTCACCCCAGTGCTCCACGTGCATCCCACTCCTTCCACTGCTTACTCACACCTCAGTGGGCACGCTCACGCCTCCTGAACCCACCGAACCCCCCCCCGGGGGCCTCCTGGGAGCCAGGCGCCCTAACAGAGCTGCCAGGCCCCGCCCGGCGCCGTGGTTCAGGGGCTCCGCCCAGTGCCCGAAGTCCGAGATGGGGTGAGGGCTTTCAGGGGCCGCCACATCCCCACCCCCAGTCCCTGATGGGTGAAGACAGTCTTGTTCCCGGTCCCCTGGCTGCCCGGTCCCCTGGCTGCCCGCTGTGGGGGCGGAAGCCGCGCGCATCTGTTCTCACTGCCTCTCGCAGAGCGCAGAGCCGCAAGCCCACCCCCCCAGGAGCTCGTGAGAGGAGAATAAAGTTGCACATCCTGTCCGGTCCCCATTCTCTGAGACCTTGAATCTGGGCGGTGGGGAGGGTGCACTTCAGATGCAGGCAGGGGGCACTTCATGGAGGGTAGGAGCACTCTCCAGGCATGAACTCAGAGAGGAAAACGCACACCCCCCTCAGAATCCAAGAAGCCAGCATCCATTCCCACCTCCTTGACCTAAGGGCTCACATGGGGTCCCCCAGCATCTGTGGCCAGCCCTGCAGTGTGCCCCACAACCCTCACCGTCCTGAACCCCCAGTCAGGGCCCTGCCGGGTACCCAGGGCTCTTCTTGGCTGGCCAGGCCCTCTAGAGGCTCCAGCTCTCCTCCCTCACCTCTACGCAGGGCCTCTCCTCACAACACCCCCCCCCCCCCCCGCATGGGTCCCCCTTGCCTCTGCTCCGGCAGGATCTCCCTGTTCCTAGCCTGTGGGGCTCTGCCCTGGCCCACCTACCTCCTCCCCACGCAGGCCCCGAGTCATTTCCCTTCCCCCACGTCACTGACCCTCACATCCCTCCCAGGGGGCCTGTCTGGCAGAGCTGGGGTCCCACAGCTCAAGTGCCCAAGGCCACGGGGCCTGGTGATGGCGGGCGCTTCCCTAGTTGGGCGTGGGCTGCAGTTCTGGGAACTAAGCAGCAGATGTGCAGCTAACATGCCCAGCCTCCCCACCGCCTCCTCTCAGCCTCCTCCCTCCCCCAGCCCAGCCTTGCCCTCCTACCCCTGGAGGGACACAGGCCCTTCCCGTTCCCAGCGGCCACCTCTCTGTCCTTGCAGGGCCCCTGCCCCCCGGTGCCTATGAGCCTGGCCTGCTGTGGGTGCCCCGTGCCCAGGACAGTCCTGTGGCGGCCATTCCTGCGGGAGCGCAGTGCTCTGCAGGCATGTGGGGACGCAGGCCAGTGGGAGGATGCCTGGCCGCTTGCAGATTTGCTGTGGCCCGGTCTGCGCCCTGGAAGACCCTGGAAGAGCAGGTGGCGGAGGGGGCCCAGCCCGGAAACAAGGATGTCAGCTTTCCCTTGGGGCTCCTCCAAGCCTCATATACAATTTCCCTTTATGGCCAGGCCTGCCGGGCTCCAGGGGGAGGTTGGCATGGAGCCCACGTGAAGTGGCCATCTCAGGAACAAAGCTGGGATTCAGGGTTGGGCCACCCCACCCAGCCTTGGAAGGTTGGGTTTCTTTTCTTTTTAAAGATTTTGTTTATTTATTTGACGGAGAGAGAGACAGCGAGAGAGGGAACACAAGCAGGGGGAGCGGGAGAGGGAGAAGCAGGCTTCCCGCGGAGCAGGGAGCCCGATGCGGGGCTTGATCCCAGGATGCTGGATCATGACCTGAGCCGAAGGCAGACGCTTAAGGACTGAGCGACCCAGGCACCACCTTGGGTTTCTTTTCTTAAGGGGAGTGGAAATTTCCTCTCTTGACTCCTGTCTGACCAGCCTTCCCTCCAGGGCAGGTCCCACCCTTACAAGTCGCAACGGAAAACCACACTGGGTGCCACACGATGACCCATGGCCTCCTCCTCCAGGAGCTTCTGCATTCAGAAGTTGGGGTGGGGCCAGCAGCTGATTCCCTATGAGGACATTCACTTCCCTTGCTACAGAGGACATTGAGGCACAAGAGCTTTTCGGATTCAGTTCTGGGCTGGCAGAGTGGTCTGCCCCAGAGCCTGAATTCTCTCTGCCTCAGCCGCCCACCAACCCCCCCCCCGCCCCCACGGCTGCACCACATCATCAAATCAATAGACACTCAGAAAGCGCCCGTTGTGCACCAGGATCGTGCGGGCACCGGGACCAGTGCAGTAGAATGCAGCCAGCAAGCTCATAAACCTCACAGACCAGCGCGGCCTGGTGGTTACCAGGGCTGTGGGGGAAGGTGGGCTGCTGGGAGGGTTGCCAGCCTCTCAGAGGGGGCGGTGACGGCTGCCATCCTGACCCTGGGAAGGCCGTGAGGACCTCAGGTACAAAGGCCCAGAGGTAAGAAAGGGCTGGAGGGTCTGCAGGGAGGCCCCCGCCATGAGAACCGCGACAGTGGGCTGCAGGCGTGTCCGCTGAGCAGGGTTTGTGGGCAGCAGGACAGGGAAGCTGGGCACTGTGGGGTGGCGTGGGTGTGGACTGCTCCTGAAGTGGCTGAGGGCACAGGCAGGAAGGCAGGGTGGCAGCCGGAGCTATGAGCTTGGCCGACATGCCGCGGGCAGCACCGAGGTGGCTTTTGTCCTGGCTCTGTGTGCCCTGGGGTTCACAGCCGGGGCTGGCCCCTGGGACCTGCGTTCAGCTCTGGGAAGTTCCTGGGCCTCCCCCCAGCATCCCCTGCTCCCCAAGGAGCAGCCCTTCTCTGTTCTTATAATATTCCCAGGGTGAGATGACACAAGCCCCTTGATCCCCTAAGCTTTGTAGGTAATGAGCTCCCTGCCAGCCCAGCTCATGACCCACTCCCTGCCCTGGGGAGCCGGGCCCCACCCCCAGAGCAGGTTACAACAGCAGGCAAAACCCCTGGACCAGGGCCGGGTGCCAAAGCCGGGCCCCTGAGGCCACCTGGCTGAGCAGGGAGTGGCTGAGCGGGGCTGCTCCAGATTCAAAGCTCAGCAGCTGCCTGAGGCCCAGAGGAGTGGGACCTGCATCTCCTCAGCATCTAGGCCATGTGAGGACAACGTACCGTTCGTCCCCGGGCCGCCTGGCCGATGTAGACGCAGCCCTGTCAGCTCCCATTACCCTGTACCCTGACAAGCACCGGGAACCTCGTCTATAAAATGCAGGGTTGGAAAGAAGCCGCCCACGTCTGAAATGTGGGGCTCACTGTGAGATTGAAGCCCTCCCCCACACATACTTGGGAGGACAGTAGTCCCCATCCGAGAACTTCACCAGCTGTTTCCAAAAAAAATCTTTTTAAAAAAATCCGGTTGTCCTGGCAGTGTTTTAGTGGGGCTTAAAGAGTGGCAGGGCCCAATAAGGGGCCATTCACTGTTCCCAAGGGACAAGGGACAGATGAGAGGGTTAGGGATTGTCAAGGAAAGGAATTTACACTGCTCTGTGTAAGAGATACTAGTGGCCAGAGACGGACAGACAGACCAACAGGGCACAAACTCTGAAGGGTTAGGATCAATGATGTCCTCCCAAAGCCACCCCCAACTGATTATATAATCTTGAGTAAAAAGAGCGTGTCTGCATGTTTGGGTGTCGCAAGTCCCAGAGCTGCCTGCCAACCGCTTGCAGGTGTAAGGCTCTCGGAGCCCCCACTGGGTTTCACTCCACAGTCTTTGAGAATTACTGTGTTCTCTTGTCCGGGGCAGGTGGGCAAGTAAATGAGAAAGGGAAGAGGGGACAGGAGAGAGAGACATCATGGTAATTATCTCCTACAGGACATGAAAAGTGTATGGATGGATGATGGATGAATGGATGGATATATGGATGGATGATGGACGGATATATAGATGGATGATGGACAGATGAGTGGGTAGATGAATGGATGTTGGATGGATGGATATATAGATGGATGATGGATGGATGAGTGGATGGATGGATGATGGATGGATGGATATATGGTTGGATGATGGATGGATGGATGGATATATAGATGGATGATGGATGGATAAGTGGATGGATGGATGTTGGATGGATGGATGGATGGATGCATGGATGGATGCATGGATGGATGCATGGATACAGGGCTGGCTGGCTGGCTGGTGGATGGATGAATGAATGGATAAGTAACAGTTAGATGAGTGGATTACATAGGTGGTAGGTGTTCACTACCCTGGAAATTACACCCAGTGCCATCCTGGAGCTCAAGGGTTTAGAGCCACAAGCTCAGGCTACAACGGGAGGGGCACAGCAGTGGCACAGCCGAATGTAGGACCTCGGGATAGAACATGAACACAAATACTCTGTCCTTTACTAGAACCCTAGAGGGAGCTTTCCTCACATGGAGAGAATAAACCCCCTACAGGATCCCAGATTCTCAGGCTCTTTGGGTCCCGCAGTTCTGGGATTCCATGCTCTGCAAGCCCACACTGCTAAGAGCCTGCACCCTTGGGCCTCCGAGTTCCCCAAGGTTGCTGTGGTTCTGTGGCTCTGTGCCCATGCCCTTCTGCAGGCCCTCTTCCTGCACTTCATGAAGGGACACGGCCAGAGAAACTGATGAGCAAGGCACATGCCAGACCTCTGCTGGTGCTAGGTGCTAGTGCTAGGTGCTGGTGCAGGCAGAGATCCTGTGGGGCCTCTCTCAGGGGAGTTGCCTGCCAGACCTGGGAACCGGTGTGTCTCTCCTGGCCTTCAGGAACCCGGGGCTCCCGTCCAGCCATTCCCGGGGAACAGGCTAGGTCCCAAGGCAGGGAAGGGCCACCCATGTGGCTGCTCCCTGGATTTGCACTCTGGTAGAGCAGGAAAGAGAGGCCCCACACTGGTGGCCAGGGTCCCAGGGCATGATCTCGACAGGTGGGGCTATGCCAGGCCCTGGGAAGCAGGTGAGAGAGACCTGTGTCTAGGCCTGTGGCCCTGTGTGTGAAGGTGAGTCTCCTGCACGGGAGGGAGGAGTAGGAAGGCCTGGGCGTGGGGTAAGAGCCCCAGGGCAGCCGGGACGGAGTTGGGGGAGGAGGGCAGGCCCAGCTCTCGTTCCCACTGGCTGGCTGGGTGATCCTGGGCAAGGCCCTGCCCTCTCTGTGTCATCTGAGGGAGGCCCTGTCAGTGTGTGCAGGTCCGTGAATGGAGGGACAAGGCAAGCCCTCCCCCAGGGCAGCATGACACTGTATCCTTCCACAGCCTGACTCACGGGGTAGTCACCTCAGCCCTGTGGGGAAGAAGGGGTGTGCCATGCCCAAGGCCCCCCAGGCCCAGAGCCAGGCCCCGACCCCCGTCCTTGCTCCATCCTTCAGGAGCTCCATTCTTTGGCTTCCCCGATTGTCCCACTCACATGGGGCCCACTTGTGTGTGCCTCGCCTCCCCAGCTCATCTGGGGGTCCCGAGGGCTGGCCCTGTCTCTCCTGTCTGTCTGTCACGCCCTGAGTGTGTGGTCCATGGCGGGTCCTGCTAAATGAGCGAGCGAGCGGGCAGGTATGGTGCCTCCCTATGTGCGGCCAGCCAGCACTCGCCCATAATGCACCTGGAAACTGAAGAAGCCTTGTCTGCAGGCCCCAAGGTGTGGGGGCGCCTCCAGGGAGGGAACCCGACTTGCCCATCCTGGTGCCCACCCTCAGCCCAAGGCAAGGCCCGGGAACCCCCTAGGCTGCATTTTCAGAAGGTCTGGAGTGGCCACTGTCTGCGCTGAGCCAGGCGCTTCCCTGTCTGGGCCACTCGCCCCCTGTGTGGGACCCCAGGCCTTGATTCCGGCCCCTCCCCCACTCCAAGGCCGAGCCCCTGGGGAGCAGTAGGAAGGAGGGCGGGGGGGGGCGGGTTGGGGGGTTGTGAACAGGGAAAGCAGGAGGCAGCAGAGGTCTGGGCTTGTCCTGGCACCTGGCTTCCGGCCCGCTGAGTTCAGGAAGCAGGAGGGCTGAGGGGTGGGCTGCTCGTACTCCCGACCCCATGCCCCCCAAGACCTCCTCTAGACTTTGTTTCTGCTGCCAACGTTCTGCTGGCACTGTCAGGCCCAGGGACCTGGCTGGGTCCAGGGACTGGGTGAGAGGGCTTGCGTGCTGGACAGTGGCAGCTTTCTGCAGACGATGAGGGGGCAGGAGGATAGGCCACACGATGTGGAAGTGTCAGGGGCTGGCGCCAGCGGGGCCCCCTCAGAACCTCACTTCCTCACCAGTAAAAGGATGTTGGAAGGGGCCAACTCAAGGGGCCATGACAGCTCCTCTCTCCCCTGAAATCTGCCTCCAAGATCAGGGCAATCAGGTCACCACCTTCAGGAAGCCCTCCCTGACTACACTGTCCGATGACTCCCAGGTCTCCGAGAGCTCCTGCCATGGAAATCGCCCACTTTCTCGCACAAGTAAACTGTGTCTGACGCTGCTGTAGATGGTCCTGCTAGGAAGCCCCCGGGACAGGCAGCTCACATCTAGGTGGGCAGCCCTGGCCCTCACTGGCAGTCCTGTCAGAGACAAGGCTTTCTTCCCATGGAACCAGAATCTGGCTGCCACCTCTGCTTCAGTAGGTGTCTGTCCCTGCCTGCAGGGCGTGCGGCCAGTGAAGCCTCAGGTGCCCCATGAGGATGGGCCAGGGGTGCAGGGGTGCCCTCCAGCCCCAGTGAGGGGAGCCTGCTGCCCAGCAGCCTCACACCCAGACTTCCACTCCTGGTCTGCCCAACACCCCTGGACCCCTCAGCTCTACCAGGCCCTATGGGAAATCCAATCCCCCAAACCCGTTTTCCTAGTAGCTTCCATGCCCCCTGGCCTCGGTGAGTCACCCCTCCCCACCTGTGATTCCTACCCCCCCACCCCATGCCAGTCACCACTCTGTCACCGAGCCCTACGTCCTGGTTCCCGGGGCCTCTGGGGCATCCTCCTTCTACCGGCCCATGAAGGGCTGTGCCTGATGAATTCCAGGCCTCAGAGCTTGGAGTGACTTCCTCTCTCTGGGTGAGGGCACAGGTCCCCCATACTAACTGCCTTGTCAAGAGAGACCCCAGCTACCCTAAATAAGACCCAGGGAGCCTGGGACCAGCCGTGGGACAGGCTCAGGATGCTGATGTGGGGCTGCCTCAGGGGCTCCTGCTTGCACCCTCCCTGCCCCGCCAGGGTCCTGGAAGGAACGCCACACCAGCCCTGCACCTCTGGCCAGGTCTCACCAGGTCCAGTAACATCTTTAGGGAGGGCGGCCCAGAGTGTCAGGCAGCAGGTCCCTGGACCCCTGGCACCATGAGGCAGCCCACCTCGCCCAGGTGAGGCCCGGCTCAGGAGCTGGCTTGTCCAGGCCATGCCAGGAGGAAGGGTCAAGGGCTCCCAGAGCTCCCCGGCCTGAGCCCCCAGTGTTACCAAGAGCTGTAGGCTGGCTCTGCCCCCTGCCCTCCCTCCAGCCCAGGGCCACCCTCCCTGCAGTAGGTCCTGCCCCTCCAGTTCTGAGCTCTGTGCTCAGAGCTCAGGCCCGACTCACCGTCATAGTCAGCGTGGTCTGCCAGGATAGGGTCAGGGGGAGGCCTCTGTAGAGCTCCCCCCCACAACCCAGTGGGGTCCGCCGGGCACAGGAAGGTCCCAGGGCCAGCAAGCGGACAGGGAAACCTTCGGGGAAGGGAGGGCAGTGCCTGTGCTCAGGGGCCAAGTCTCCCCCTGCCTCGGGCACTGTGAGACAGTGAAGTTGGGGGGCTCTACCCAGCACTCACCGCCCCTGGTCCGGAAGAGCTCACTGCCCTCAGAGACCAGAGCAGGAGATGGAGGGGCCTGGTCCCAAAGCAGGATGAAGGCTGCTTCCCCTCCAGGATGGCCGGGGGCTGGAGCGCGGTGGAAAGACAGGGCTGGTGGAGGCAGGGCTGGTGGAGACCCAGGGGCCCTCAGTTTCCCTTGAGTCTCTGCCTCCACACCCTTCCCTCTCCCATCAGCCCTGCCCCCACCCCTCTCCCAGATGTGCCTGGTCCGGCGCTCGCCTCTCTGCAGGCACATCCACGCGCTTGGCCTGCTGCCCGCCCGCTCCCGGGAGGGCCTCTTCCTCCCTACCCCGACATCCTGATACCTCAGCAAGATGCCCTGCTTCCATGGGGGTCCTCTTCCCAGGGCTCCATGGGTGGACCTAGCAGTCCTGAGCCCCGAGCCCAGGAAGGCAGGGCCAGCGCCTACTCCTGCCTCGCTAGCCCCGGGGGCACAGCCCTGGGCACCCACAAGGCACCTGCTTAGGCTTGTGACTCTGTTGACCTTATCTGAGGGTGGGGGGTGCAAGGGAGGGAGTGGAAGGTCCGACACAAAGTGATCTAGGGACGGACAGAGAGCCAGAGAGAGGGAGACAGGCAGTAAGCCGCAGAGTCAGCTGAGGCTTCTGTCCGTAGCCCGGAGATGGGGGAGGGCAGACCCCTGCCCTGGGGGGTAGGCAGCCAGGGGTCAAGGTCCCTCCAGGTGGCCGTGGCAGGGGCAGCCGGGCGCTGGGCTGGTGGGTGTGGGCCAGCCAGGGTGGGGCAGATGGAATGCCGCCCCCTGGCTGGCTGCCCACCTTCACCCCTCCCACCAGCACCTGTCCCAGCTATAAAGCCTCCAGAGAGGAGGGGCCCCACTGCTCCCAGAGACGCCCCAAGATGAAGACAGCCCTGCTGCTCCTCGTTGCTCTGGCAGTGGCTGCCGGGCCAGGTGGGTGAGGGCCTGGGGCGGGGTGGGCAGCTGGGACCCGTGGGACACACACAGGAGGCTGGCAGTACTGGCCTTCAGGCTGGGAGCCTCCTGGACTCCCGGGTTGCTGGACTCAGAATTTAAAACCAGGGGCGCCTGGGTGGCTCAGTCGGTTGAGCATCTGCCTTCGGCTCAGGTCACGATCCCAGGGTCCTGGCACTGAGCCCCGCATCAGGCTCCCTGCTCCGCGGGGAGCCTGCTTCTCTCTCTGCCTCTGCCTGCCTACTTGTGATCTCTCTCTCTCTGTCAAATAAATAAATTAAATGTAAAAAAAGAAAGAAGAATTTAAAACGAAATGAACCTACATCTTAGCTTAGTGGAATCAGACTTCAAATATCTCAGAATCAGCACCCGGGATCCGACACTCAGAGCGGGGAGAGAGGCGGGGAACTGTCCCGAGGTGCCCCCCCCCCCCCCCCCCGCCCCCCCCCGGGAAAGACCAGCCGCCAGGTCATCCAGCCCCTGACTTTCTGTCCCCAGGGCTACCCCTCCTCCCGCAAGCTCAGCGTGCTCAAGCTGAAGCCCCCGGCCCTGACTTAGCTTCAGGTCCTCATGACCATTGCTGCCCACTGGGGACAGGCTGTGGGGAGCGGGACAGTAGTCGTGGGCTCTGAGCTGCTCTTTGCAAGTCTCAGAGAGAGCTCTGTGGTGCCCCTGTGGAAGGGTCCCCAGTGTAGCCCACGCCAGCCACCTTCCCAGCAGTTCTCTGCACACACCCAACACAGGCACCCCCTCCAGGCACGAGTGGTCCCACGGTCCCAGCCGTCCAGGACTGTCGCCTCCCGACTCCTCCGGAGGTTGTGCGCAGGACAGGAGCCCCCGCAGGGCCCGGAGGCCCCAGAGGGGCCTGGTCGGTCTAGGGCAGGGATGGCAGAGGGCAGTGTCCAGACAGTGACCCCAGGCCTCCCTGTGTCCCTCGTGCCCCCCCCCCCCAGCCCGTGCTCTCCGCTGTCACGTCTGCTCCAGCTCCAGCAACTGTGAGAACGCCCAGAACTGTCCGGCCAGCGCGCGCTACTGCAGGACCAGCACCAAGAGTGAGTGATCCGGGAGCGCGGGGCCGGGGCGCAGCTCTGTCCAGGCGCCCCGGGGGTCAGGGGACCATGGCCGGAAGGCTGGTGGGAGGATGTCGGTGACGAGTGGGTTGCGGTGGCGACGGGGGCCGGAGCAGGGACTTGGGGTGCCATGGAGGCCGGCTGCATGGGCTGTGGGGTTCAGAAGCCGCTGCCCAGCCTGACCGCGCCCACGTGTTGCCAGTGGAGCCCCTGATGGGGAACCTGGTGGAGAAGGCCTGCGTGGAGTCGTGCACGCCCATGCACAGCCTGCCGGGCCAGGTGAGCAGCGGGGCGGCCACCACCCTGTGCTGTCAGGACGACTTGTGCAACCGGAGTCTGCAGAGCCGCGCGCCCGCCCGCACCCCGCTCCCCAGCACTGCCCTCGGCTTGGCGCTGGCCCTCGGCCTCCTCGCCCTCCTCGTGGCCCCCAGCCTGTGACCTCCTGCGAGCAGGGGCCCCCATCCCTTTCCCAGGGGACTTCCATGCGCCCGGTCCCTTCCTTTCCCTGCCCTGGGGGGACTCCGCAGCCCCTCCCATGGGCGCCGTGAGGGGGAGGTTGGGACACCCCGGGCTGAGCCTGCTTCTGAAGTTCTGGGGGCCCCCTCCCCCAAGACAGGAGGATGTAACCTCCCTGAACAGCAGGAAGGCAGGAGGCAGGAGGCATTCTGACCCCTTCTGATTTGACATTAATTCTGTTCCGTTTCCGTTTGTTTTTCTACTTGCATAGGAATAAATGCCTGAAAATCAGCGTGGTTGTGTTTGTGCTGTATCCGGGGTACAGGAGGTGGGGAGGAGGCCGCCTGGCCACACAGGCCCCCAGCTCCTGAGGCTTGTCACCTGGGGCCAGTCTTGGCGACACGCACGAGGCCTGAAATGCCACTGTCACTCCTCACCTTCAGAGGAGACACAAGCCTCCCCAGGCACCCTCTCTGCAGCCCCAGAAGGGAGGGGCGCTCCCGGGGGGTCCTGAGTAGGAGCATAGGACAGAAGGCTTGGGTGCTCTTTCTGGCACCCAGCGCAGGTGGTCAGACACACATACACACACACATACCATCCCCACCCTGGGGAGGCTGGCCAAGGGGGCTGCTGAGCTCACCTGGACGGGGTCAACCCAAGGTAGGTAAACTTACCTTGGTCCTACTGCCTGGATCTGGGCCCTACTGCCTGTGTTTCGGGTCCCACTGCCTGGGTTCGGGGCTTGCTGTCTGGGTCTGGGCTCCCTGCCTGGGTTCGGGGCCCCACTGCCTGGATTCAGGGCCCCACTGCCCGGGTTCAGGGCTTGCTGTCTGGATCCGGACCCCCTGCCTGGGTTCGGGGCCCCACTGCCTGGATTCAGGGCCCCACTGCCTGTGTTTCGGGTCCCACTGCCTGGGTTCGGGGCTTGCTGCCCGGGTCTGGGCTCCCTGCCTGGGTTCGGGGCCCCACTGCCTGGATTCAGGGCCCCACTGCCCGGGTTCAGGGCTTGCTGTCTGGATCCGGGCCCCCTGCCTGGGTTCAGGGCCCCACTGCCTGGGTTCGGGGCTTGCTGTCTGGATCTGAGCAGTTTTGATCATTCTGTGTCTGGGAGTTCCCAGAACCCAGCAGGTGCCCACGCAAGCAGCCCTCCCCACTCCAGGGAGGACTGGAGGCTTCTGCTCCATCTCTCGGGGCAGTCATCATAGTCTCAGGCCTCACTGTGGGTCAGACAGAGCCCCAACTCCAGTGCCGGCAAGGAGGAGCTGTGGCTGGTGGTGGCCCCGGCAGGGTGCATGGCTGAGGGATGGCGGAGATGTGGGGCCCAGCCAGGAGCAGGAGGAGCAGGGCCCCATGTGGCCTGAGCACTGTGGCGAGAGTGGCTTCCAGAGCTGCCAGGCCCAGTGCCTACTCCCCCGGGGCTGTGTCTCCATCACAGGAGCCTCGCTTGGGCGCCACCATCTGACGGGCCTGTGTCCCAGGTGTTTGCCCACGTGGGGCTCGCCCCCCTCCATCCTTCCCCGTAGCTTTTGCACCGTCTAACACACTGTCTTCAGTTTAATCAAGGTACAACTTGAGTACGAGAAACAGTACACGCCTGAAGTGTGCAAGGAGACGAGATCGAACGTGTCTCAGTCGTACGAATCCTCCTACCACCAAGACAAGGAGCATAGCCATTCCCTCCAAAGCCGCCCGCACCCCTGCCCGTGCCCCCTCCACCCTTCCTTGCGCACCCCACCCCGAGCAACCACGGATCTGCTCTGTTCGTGGCAATGTTACTCGTGACCGCTCAAACCGAGATCCCCCCCAACACTGCACATCAGCCCACATTTTCCAGATTTTGGTAAAATGGAATCCGACAGGATTCAGAGATGCAGCCCTGCTCCGGGGCGTCTCGGTCTTCTGCTCCTACTGCTGCCGGAGCTCGGCTGTCCGACCACCGCGAGGTGCGGCCACCGTGTGGACGGTCCATCCGCGCACCTGGACGGCTCCGGGCCTGAGCTCTCAGAGTGACGTTGCTATGAACATTCACGTCCAGGTCTTCGTGGGGACAGAGGTTTCCTCTCACTTGGACAAAAGCTAGGAGTGGGGTGCACGGGGCTGATGACAGAAGATGCTTCCGTTTTGAGTGGCCACTAAACTGTTCTCCAAAGCGGCTGTTCTCCCCACATTCCCCCCAGCAAAGGAAGAAGGTTCCAGTCAGTGCACACCCTCGCCTTGCTGTTGTCAGCCTTCAACCAGAGCCGTCCTGATTCGGGGGTCATGGGGTCTCCCTGCAGGTCTGGTTTGCACACCCCTCATTAATGAACACTGAGCATCTTCTCGTGTGTATGTTTGCCGTCTGGGTATCTTCTTTGATAAATTGTTAGAAACCTTTTACTCCCTTGTCTCTTTTGGGTCGTTTGGCTGATGATTATTTGTAATACTTATTCATCCATTTTAGATACAACTTCCTAGATACATATTTTGCAAATATGTTCTCCTGATCTGGCTTGTTTTTTCATTTTTATAACATTGTTTTGTGAAGAGCAAAAGTTTCGTTTTGATGAAGTCCAGTTTATGGATTTCTTCTCATATAGTCTGTGTTTTTAAAGAAATGTTTGCCATACCCGAGGTCACTAAGATTTCTGGTGGTGTCACTCTTAGGTAAGGTCTGTGACCCACCGGGAGCCCGTCTGTGAGCGAGCCGGGATGCACAGATGGAAAGTCAAGCGTGCTTGCGTCTGGCCTCGCTGGTGGAAATGCTATTCCTCGCTCTGTTGAAATGACTTAGTACCTCTGTCAAAAGTCAGCTGACCATACACGTGGGGTCTGTCCATTCTGACACCCCTTCCCCACTGTTGTGAGTATATTAAGGCCTAAAATCAGGTCGTGTGAGACCTCTACCTTTTACCTTCTTTTTCCAAAATGGTTTTAGCTATTTCAGATGCTTTGCATTTCCATATAAATTTTAGAGTTAGCCTGGTAATTTCTTCAAGAAAAATGCCCTTGGGTTTTGGGCTGGGAATGCACCTAAACCACAGATGTGTTTGGAGAGAAGTTACATCTCATTGTAAAGTCTGCTCATCGATGAGTGTGAGGATCAGTGAGTATGACAAACCTCTCCATCTGGTGAAGCCCTTTAAGAATGTATTTCAGCAATGTTTTGTGGTTTTCAAAGTGAACGTGTCTTCTACGTCTTTCGTCAACATCATCCCTAAGTTTTTGCCTGTTAACCTTTTATCCCACAACCTTGCTAAACCAACATAGGTCTAGGAGGGCTTTCTTGAGTTGGCTTTTTTTGTTTGTTTGTTTGTTTGTTTTTTGGTACATTCCCTGAAATTTTCTTTGTGAATACCTGTCATCCGAAAACCAGGGCAGTTGTACTTCCCTTCCAATCTTTGTGTCTTTTGAGGTCTTTGTTGTGCCTCGTTGTACAGCTGGGCTTCCAGCATGCAGCCGAGTGAGAACCATCAGAGGCCCTGCTCTGCTCTGGCGAGTGTGGGCCCTTGCTCTGTCTTTCCAAACTGAATAGATGAACTGTAGGTTTTCTGCAGGTGCCTTTATCAGGCTAACACAGGTCCCCCCTGTTCCTAGTTTGCTGAGAGGTTGGTTGGTTGGTTGGCCGGTTGGTTTAAACAGAAACGGACATGAGATTTTGTCAAACGTTTTTCCCAAATCTATGCAGATGGTCGTCTTGTGGATGTGGTGAATCACACTCGATCTTCAATGTCAAACTGGCATTGTTCTTTGTCATGTTCTATTTCCTTTTCTCTATTATTGGATTCGTTTGCTACACTTACGTTCATACCTTTTACAGCTAAGTCCAGGAGAGACGCCGGTCTGCTGTGGTTCCCTGTAACGTCTGTGTCTGGTTCTGGTCTCAGAAGGATGGTGGCTCCCAACGAGTGGGCACAGCCCTCCTTCTCCAGAAGGGGTCGGAGAGTGTCGGTGTGCGTCTTTCTTTCAGTGCTTTGTAGGGACGCCTGGGAGCTCAGTCGGTGGAGCGTCTGCCTTCGGCTCAGGTCATGATCCCGTGGTCCTGGGATCGAGCCCCACATCGGGCTCCCTGCTCCGCGGGGCGTAACCTGTTACGTATTTCCTGTCGAGTGAGCGCTGCGGGCCTGTGTGTGAGGGGCCTGGCCCGAGTCACCTAAGTTGTAGGACGCATTGGTGTAATGTTGTCATGTTCTGATGTCCCCTTTCTCATTCCTGCCTTTTGTGGTTTGTCTCGTCTTTTCTCTTTTTTGATCAGTCTACACAGAGGTTTAAAAATCATATTGATGTTCTCAAAGAGTCAGCTTTCGGTTTGACTGATCTTCCCTATTGTTTTTCTTTCGCTACCTCATTGTGGTTTTTTCCCCCTTATTTTTATTATTCCCCTTATTTTGCTCCCTTGGGGTTTGCTTTGCTCTTGTTCTAGTCTCGCTGTGTTGAGAGCTTTCTGGTTTTCTAACGTGACCATTAGCCAGAACACTCCCTTTCCAAATACTGCTTTAGCTGTGCCCACTAACTTTGCCGGGTTGTGTTTTCACTTTCATTGGGCTGGAAATTCTTTCTCGTTTCTTTTCAAATTTCTCCTTTGACCCATCAGTTATTTAGAAATGCGCTGCTCAGTGTCTAAATATTTGGCAGATCTTACACATATTTTTCTGTTCCTGGCTTCTAATATAATTCCACTGTTGTCTAAGGAAACAATTCGTATGATCTCATCCTTGTAAATGTACTGAGATTTGTCCCACGGCCCAGTGCACAGGCTGTCTTGGAAAATGCTCTGTCCCCCCACCCCTGCAGGCTGCAGGGCTCCCTGCACATGAAGCAAGTAGCTGTGTTGCTCAAGTCCTCTCTGCCCTTACCGATTCTGCTCACTTCTGCTCTCGGATCCTGAGAAAGGAGAACTGAAACCTCCGACTGTAAGTGTGATTTTCCTTTCCTCTCCTCAATTTTGCAGGCTACAGTGCTTCGTGTGTTCCCAAGTTCAACTGTCAGGTAAGTAAACATTTAGGATTGCTCTGTGCCTTTCCAGACCGACCCCCTTGCAGTTATAGAATGTCCCTCTTCTTTGCTGGTTATTTTCTCTGCTCTAGACGCCCTTTGTCTGGTGTGACTGCGGCCACCCTTCTTTCTTTTCCTCCATGTTAACGTGTATCTTTCTCTTGCACGTTCAGCCCGCTCGGGTCTGTACAGAGCGGCGGGCTTCTTGAGGACAGCACGTGTGTGGCTCTGTCTCTGCTTCTCTCCGGGGGTTTGGACCGTGGAGCAGGTGCTTTGAGTCTGTTCTCCTGCCACTGTCTTCTCCTTGGCCCCCAAGCTCTTCCCTCTCTCACCCCTTTCTCTGCCTTCTCTTTGACTCACAGATTAATTTTTTCTGGTCCCTTTAATCTCCTTTGTTGCTTTCTTACATAGAGCTCTTTGATTTTGCTTTTCATTCTCTTTCTGTGTGTGTGTGTGTGTGTGTGTGTGTGTGTGTGTGTGTGTGGTTGCTTTAGTGTCTATAGTGCACATCTTTAACCTATCACAGTCTGTGTTCCAGAACGAAGCCGGCTCACCTGCAGGAAATAAATGGACAACTGTGCATTTCCCTTCTGCCCAGGACCGTGTGGCTACTACGGTCATACAATTTACTTCTGCATTTGCTAAACATCTCTTAGTAGAGTGTTACTGCTTCTGCTCTAAGCAGCCAATTAGCTTCTAAAGTAATTTCAAAATAAGAAAAAAGTACCTTCTCTTTCCCATTTCTACTGTTTCCACTCCTCTGTGCAGACTTGTGTCCCAGAGGCATAATTTACCTTCTGCCTGGGGTCGGAGGGATGGGGACTCCACGCCCCCTCACGCCCCCTCCACGTTCCCTCCGTGCCCCTTGCACGCAGCCCTGCGGGGACTCTCCACGCCCCCTGCATGCAGCCCTCAGGGAGGACTCTCCACACCCCTCACGCAATCGGGGGATGGGGCGACTCTCCCCCGCCCCCGCCGCCCCCCCCCCGCATGCCCCAGCACAACCCCTGCAAGGATCCTCCACACCCCCTGCACGCCCCCTGCACGCCCCTCCACGCCCCCTGCGAGGAACCTCCACACCCTCTCCACGCCCCCTGCACCCCGCCCTGGTGGGGGGGGCTTTGCCTGCCCTGTCCCCTGCACTTTCAGACGCTCCAGGCGCTGCTACAGTCTGGCCTGGGTTCTGGGGTTCCAGACGTCGCCTCTCCGTGCGGCTAGCTCACCCAGACCGCTGCGCGCACTCTCCCGCGCGCCCTCAGGGTCCCCCGCTGTCGCTGCTTCTCCGCACTTGCCTAAGACGTGCTCTGGCCTGGTTTTCTTCATATTTCTTTTGCTTAGGGTTCATTGAGTTTCTGGGTCCCATGGGTTTATACTTATCAACAAATTCGGGAAAATGTGGCCATTATTTCTTGGAACTATTTTTTGTCTTCCTCGCCTGTTCTCTGGGACTCCGGTGACACACACGGGGCGCTAGAAGCTGTGGCCACGTTGCTCCCCGCTGCGCTGTCCCCGCTCATCCTGTTTCCTGGCATCCTCTGCCTGATGCTCTGTCCTCAAGCCCGCTGATCTTTGGCTCGCAGACTCAAACGGGATGTTAATCACCCCCCACCCCCCGCAGCATGTTTTTCATCACAGACCTATTTTTCATCTTTAGAAATTCAATTTGTATTTTTTTATTTCCCCCGGGTCCCCGACACAGTCATGCTCTCCTCTATCTGCTTGAATATAGGAAATATGATGTCTGTTTTGATGCACGTGCTCACTATAGGCTGTGTCATTTGTGAGTCTGTTTCTAATGATTTTTTTCTGCCCACCATGGGCCACATTTTCCTGCTTCTTCGCATACCTGATGGTGTTTTCAATTGGGTGTCAGGCACTTAATCAGATGAATTTTACGTTGTGGGATGCTGGCTCCCTTTCTCTTTTGAGTTTTGTCTCAGGTCGCAATGAAGTTACTTGGAGATGATTGGACCCTTTCGAGGCTTGCATTTAGGCTTCGTTAGGTGGGACCAGGTGTGATCCGTAATCCAGGCGAGTAGTCCCCACGATTAAGGCAATTTCCTTCTGAGCACTCTGCCCAGTGACCCCATATTTTCAGGTCTCTGCTCCCGGCTCACACAGGCGAACCCCCAGTGCTGTGCGACTCTGGGGACTGTTTTGCCTGCTCCTTCTCAACAGCTCCCTCTGCTCACCTCCTAGCTCTTTCCTCTCTCCCCTTAATCTGAGCTCTGCCCGGTGAATTCCGGCTGCCCCGGCCTCCCGGACTGACTCTCCACTTGTCTCCTCCATCAGGGAGAGCGTGCGCTCTGTTTGGTTCCCCCCCACCCCCGCCCCCTGAGGCAAAACCTGCACTTCTTTTCTTAGAAGCCCCTTCCTCCAGCATCCCTGCCTCTGCTGGCCTGTCATGCAATGTCCAAAAAGTGCTGCTTCATTTGTTCTCCCTTTTTTGGTTGCTTAAGACAGGGCGGTAAGGGGCACTTGGGTGGCTCAGTCGTTAAAAGTCTGCCTTCCGCTCAGGTCATGGTCCCAGGGTCCTGGGATCGAGCCCCGCATGGGGCTCCCTGCTCTGCGGGAAGCCTGCTGCTCCCTCTCGCACTCCCCCTGCTTGTGTTCCTGCTCTCGCTATGTCTCTCTCTGTCAAATAAATAAGTAAAATCTTAAAAAAAACAAAAAAACTAAAGGATGTTATTCACAATGGATGAATGAACACATTCTTTAAAAAAAAAAAAAGAAAAAAAATGAAACATTTAGGGCCCATGAAAATTTTAAATTTTGCCCAAAACAGAAAAGCTAAACGCTGAAGTAAAGTTATATAAGTAAAAAACAGTTATTTAATATTGATGTTATTATGGTTGGAGGGGGTCCATGAAATAATGGGATCCTTTCAAGGCTTGCCTCTACACTTTGCTAGATGGGACCAGGCGCGGGGACTGAAGCCCAGAAATGCTAGGTAAAATGCGGAAGTCATTCAGCAGCTAAGGCAGGGCGAGGTGGGACCCAGGCAGGCTGAAGAGGGAGCCAGGTCCAGGGGTCACTGCGCCCTGGGACGGCTCCAAGCAGCACCTCTGTTGAACTGGGCTCAAGGAATAGGGCCCGGGTGATGGCGTGGGCAAGGGGGCAAAGTGCATCTGGCAGAAGCAGGGGGGTGGATAGGGAGAGCCAGAAGTTTCAGCGGGGTGACTGCGGCCAGACCCCGTGGAGATAGCTCCTGAATGGTGCACGTGCATCTGAGGATCGCGTGGGTATCACTGTGGGGCCGTACTTCTCGGTTCCCGAGGTACGCGACTCCAGGGCTGGGGTTTGAGTCCACGTGGGCGGGGGGCCGCGGGCTGAAGCGAGACCCGAGGGGGTGGGGGGTGGAGCCTGGGCGGACCTGGGGCGGGGGCGGAGACAGCGGCGCCGGGGCGGGGCTGAGACTGGGCGGAGCTGCGGCGTGACCGAGACGAAACGGGGGGGGCGGAGCTGGGCGGAGCCAAGATGAAATGGAGCCGGGGGCGGATCTGGGCGGAGCCGGGGCGGGGACTGGGCGGGGCTGGGAAGGGGCGGGGCGGGGCGGGGCAGGGCGAAGACTGGGCAGGGCTGGGGCGGGGCCGAGACTAAGTGGAGCCGGGAGTTGGAGCAGGGGAGGGGGCGGGGCCGGAGCGGGGTTGGGACGGACTGGAGGGGGCGGGCGGGGGGGGCGGGGCGGAGACAGGAAGGAGCTGGCGAGGGGCGGGCCAGGGCCGGGTCCGGGGAGGGTCCAAAGCCGGCCGGGGGTGGGCCGGGGCGGGGCGGGGCGGGGCCTTCTGCAGTGAGCTCACGCGCAGTGCGTGGCTTCCAGCGGCAGAGACTGCGGAGGGGTATTGCAGCGTGGTCAATGCGGGGCGCTCGGGCCATCGCGCTGTCAGACCGAGCGGTCGGCGAGTGGCGGCGGGTGAGTCCCGGGCGCAGCGGAGGTACGGTGTGCTGAAGGTCACTGTTGAGGTCACCCCGAAACCTTCCCCCTCTGCTTGGGACGGCAGTCTTTGGGGCGGAGCTCTACGGGAGGGGGCGGGAAGCGCTGGAGCCGCAGGCCTGGCCTCACTCAGGCCTTTGACATCCTGAAATGGGATGGATGCCTCACTCAGGCATTTGACTCTTGGGAAATGGGGCCTGGAAGAAGTGTTGGTTTGATGTTCTCGGGGAGGGCGGAGTCTAATTTAGTCCCCTGGGGTGGGGACGCTGTGCACCCCCCACCAATCCCGAATATCCCCGCAGGGCGGAGGGGAGTCGTAGTCCAGATTTCCTCCAACCCCTTACCATTGATTGAATGTCTTCATCCCAAACACCATATGGAAACTGGGAAGTTAGTTCTTCCTGCTGTTTTGCCCAAGGGCCCCTCTGGAACACATTCAAAGCGCCCTTCCCCCACCGCCTGATCAGAGCTCATCACTGCCGGGAGCTCCCCCTGTGGCCAGGGACTCGGACCTGAAAGGCCCAAGTAAGGCTGGGCTCTGGAGGTCTTCCTGGGAAAGCGGCCCCCACCTGGGCCCTGAAAGGAGCAGAAGTGGGGGACCCACTCAGGGATACCCCAGTGTTGTGGTTTTGGAATATAGGTGAGGTTTGGTGGGGTGGGGTCTGGAGCCCACGACCAAGAAAGAATTCTTGAGAGGTCTTTGGTGCAAAATGGTGGTTTTATTAAAGCCTGGGGTCGGGACCATGGGCAGAAGGAGCTATCCTGGGGTTGTGAGGAGCAATTGATTATATACTAAGGGGTTGGTGGAGGGAAGGAAAAACGGAGGTTTTCAAAAGACCTTTCATATGCTAAAGAGGACCTACAAGATACTGGAGGCCTTGCTGTTGTCAAGGGTTTTTTTTCCCTGTAGTAAAGCAATAACATTAAGACAGTTGGGAGCTTCTTGGAACAATATCCCATATCCTACCCAGGAGTGGGGGCCGGGGGGAGGTTGCTAGGTGTTCGCTTATGCTTTGTCTTCAGCTCGCCTTCATCACCAGGAGCAAAGAGGAGGGGAAGCAGTGAAGAGAGATCCACCCCTGGGGCCCAGTCCTGCACTCAGGGCCTTAGGTGAGGATAGGGCCCCTGCATGAACTACCCCCCCCGCTTCAGTCTGCACAGGTCTGCACAGGACTCCTCTGCCCAGGTCCCCTGGGGTCCCTCAGTCCCCGTGGTGACCACCTGTCTTTGTCCCCCTCTCTGCAGGACTGCCGTGCCTCCAGTAAACCAGGAGCTCCGGGACAGCAGGGGGGTGGTCTGCCCCCCCTCCCCCCGCCCCAGCCCCAGCGTGGATTGTTCACCTAACCACTCCCACTCTGTCCTCTGACCTCCAGCCATGGCGCCCCTGCTCACCCTGTTCCTGGTGGCCCTGGTGGGCCTCCCTCTGGGTAAGACGGATGGAGAACAGAAGGATGGACAGCCCCATGTTCGGGGGCAGGTGGGCCAGAAGTGGGGAGGGAGGCCAGAACTCCTAACCACCTCTCCTTCTAGCTGTTCTGCCCTGGGCAAGGTGATGGGACCTGGGGTCTGGTGGGCTGGAGGAGGGGCCTCTCCCTGTTCGGCGACCCACCCCACCCAGCTCCCACCCCATCCCCTGGCCCCCAGCCCAGGCTCTGGACTGCCACGTGTGTGCCTACAACGGAGAGAACTGCTTCAACCCCATGCGCTGCCCGGCCATGGTTACCTACTGCATGACCACGCGCACCTGTGAGTCAGTGGGTGCCCCCAGCAGCCCTTTCTGGGAGGCGTGAGGGGTGTTCTTTCCTGCCCTTGGGAGTGTGGGACCCTGAGGAGGGAGGCTCCCACTTGCCCTAGGATTCTTTCTGGGAGCACCTGGCTGAGGGAGAACCGGCCCTAAAGGCCCTGAGCGCCAGGTTGGGCCAACCTGGGGTCCTCGCCCACCTCCCCTCTGCAGACTATACCCCGACCAAGATGAAGGTGAGCAAGTCATGTGTGCCCAGCTGCTTCGAGACGGTGTATGATGGTTACTCCAGACACACCTCTACCACCTCCTGCTGCCAGTATGACCTCTGTAACAGCGCTGGCCTCTCCGTCCCTGGGACCCTGGCCCTGGCCCCCATATTCCTGGCTACCCTCCGGGGTCTGCTCTAAACCCCCGCCCCCCACCCAGACCCACTCAAGGACAAAGTTCCGAGAGGCTCAGCCCTACCCTTTCACCCTGCACACGCCACCCACCTTCTGCACTCCCAGAGACCCCCCCCACCCCCCACCCAGCCACACCCAGGACTGCCTGCTGGAGTGCCCACCGCCCTGGGCCTCGCTCCCAGACCATGACCTTCCATGCCCGGGAGGTTGATGTGGGATCAGCCCTCCCAAAGGCGTCTGGCAAAGTGTGCTGCTTAGTTGGGGTCCTCAGTTGGCTGAGGAACACTGATTTGCAGGGAGACTTGGCCCACCTTCGTGGCAGCTCTGGGAGCAAGGCCCTGCCACAGTCTGCGCAGTAAGTGCGGGGAGGCACAGGGCAAAGTCGGGACAGGTGGGGGACCATCCTGGGAAGAAGGGCTTGCTGGGGCACCAGGAGGGCGGTCTCTGGTCTGCCTGAGGCCAGGAGCTGCCCAGGGTAGGTGTGGCATAGAGGGCCATGTGAGGAAGGCCTTTGTCCCTGTCACATGTCCCACGTAGGAGTGCCAGGAAGCCTGGTGTATCCAGGCAGCCCTTGGCTGGGGGCTTGGGGGTGGGCTCATCCTAAAGAGGACCCCCGGGCCCTCAGTCCCAGAAGCCTGGTAAGAGGTTCTTCCCTTCTTGCTCTGCCAAATCCTTGACCTTTCCCCCTTCCCCACCCTGGCCTGAGGCCGGCCGGCACTTGGGGGCAGGGCAGGCAGGCGGCTATATTTGGTGGAGCCTGAGAGCTGACCTCAGGGCTATTTTCGGCAGGGAGGGAAGGAAGCTGAGTGGGGCCAAAAGAGCCTGGCCTTCAGCCCAAGCATGCCTGTTAATGGAGGGGGGTGAGCTGCAGCAGGCATCTGAGAGAATGTGCCCACCTGAGTCAGCCAGGGCTAGGGGGATCCTGGAAACCCCCCGCCCGGGGCAGAGGCTGGGAGAGGCAGGGTCTGGGCTGCAGATGACCAGGCTCCCCCGAGAAGCTGCACCCCGGGATTTCCTCTGCAACCCCAATCCCAACAACCACTGTCCACACCCTCTGGCCCCCTTCCGCTGTGGCCCGCAGGCCTGGCTGAATGAGTGCTGGCTGAGCTGGCCTTGGACCCAAAGGCTGAGCCCATCAGCCTGAGAGTCTCCACAGGACCCTCTACCCTCTGACTCCACCTGAGGCGGGAGAGAGAGGTCCACCCTGGGCTGAAGAGCTCCCTCCTTGATTTGAGGAGTGGTCTGCAGGTGCCCCCAACCCAGTGAGGCATTGGGACCCCCAAGGGCCCAAGAATTGGCATTATTTAAAGGGTACCCAGCCTAGGTGAATCTCATCCCTGGCCTGCTTTGGGAAACAAGAGTCCACCCAGCACAGCACCGCCCAGCTGGGGATATGTCTGCCCAGCACATATCCAGCCCTTATCCTGGATATAAGGGCTACCTGACCAGTGTCCCCAGCTCTGGTGTCTGTAGAGGGGCCCAGGACCCCCTTCTAGCTGTCTGGTCCTAAGTTGGCAGGATTGTGGCAAATGCCTATGTGGTGGGATTGTCCCTGGAACTCAGGAGCCCATGGCCCCCAAACGTGGCCCTCATTAGGGGGCCTGTGCTGGAGAGTCTGCCTGGAGAGCTTCACCCAGTGCCTCCAGAGCTCAAGGGATTGGGAGAGCCTGCGTGAGCCTCAGTAGGGGTCATCAGGCAGAGCTGGTTGGACCTCCCAGTAGGTCCGGGAAGATGGGCCTCATCCTGGGTGGGAAGGAGCTGCACCCCAAGGAGTGTCTGGTTAAGAACTCAGTCCCCACAGGAGACCTGGGTGTCTCCTCCCCATGAAGCCCAATTCAGTGTGAGCCCTTCCCTGGGGGAGGCTGGGAGCAAGCCAGACCCCAGCCCTGAGCTCCCACAGGTCCAGCAGGACCCCCCAGAAGGGTCAGCCTCGGGGAAATGACCCAGCTCCCCCACAGAGCTGGCTGGAAGGCCAGCAGAGGCCTCTGGATGCGGAAGCCAGCTGGAAGAAAGGGTGAACGTGGGCCTCCAGCCCTAGCCACCCTTGGCCTCCTGACTCAGAGGGAGAGGCTTGGAAGCAGTTGTTAAATTGCTTGTGTAAGACCTTTGTCCTGGGTCAGCAGGTGTCCCAGGCCACAGCTGGGAGGAGCATAGGATCAGTCCTCCCTCCCCTCAGTGGGTGATGAAGTTAGAGGCCTGCCTGGCCACCTGTGGGCTCTGGGGTCACTGAGAGCAGGGACCTGGGCTTGCTGCAGTATGGGGGTGCCTCTTATACCTGCCTTCTGTCCCCATCTGTCCATCCTCCGCTGTGACCTGGTCCAAACCCAATACCCACAACATTGCACCCGGCCCGCAGGATAATGCCCCCGCCCCACCCACCTACCCACAGGCCCCTAGCCGGCTGGGCTGCCTTCAGAACCCAGCACAGAGCCCTCGGGAGGCCCTCAACTACTACGGGGCCGGCCCCTGGTGGGAAGCCTGTGTCACTGAACTCGAAGGGCAGTGCCAGTGGGGACGGCACTCACGAGGACGGGAGCTGACCTCTGTGGCTTCCCTTGTCCCGGCTGCAAGCACTCCGTGTCCACCCTGCAAGGTGTGAACCATTACCACACCCCCATTACAGGTGAGGAAGCTGAGACCCAGCGTGACCGGGGTGCCCAAACACCACACCCCTGCCCCACTGTGCAGAGTCTTCTCCCACCAGCTGGGAGACTGCATCCCTGAGCCCGGGGTGGGGCAGCCGAGGAGGGGGATTGTAAACTGAAAGCGATCTGAGCCTGTGAAATACTTCTAAGAGCTTAGGGTCAGGAAAGCTCTAGAAGGATAAGAGTGGAACCAGAGATCCGAGGAGCCCTGAGGCCCCCAGGCAGGCGTCCAGCCCTGTGTCTGTGTCCCGGACCGTGGGCTGGGGTCACAGAGAGGATGGCACAGGGGCAGCGGGCTGCCCCCAGGCAGTGGGCATGTCCGCTGTGGGGATCCCTCCAGCGGAAGTGAGTACCCCCTCAATGTGGATAGATGCTCGGGCTCCCCGAAGCTCTCTGTGGTGTCCCAGGTCTGGAAGCCGCCTGAGCGTCTCGGTGCCGTACCGCCGCCTGTGGCTACCCTCAGAGCCCAGCTGAGGAGCTGAGGCTGCAGGCGCTGACCCCGGGGGCACAGGTTGGCGTCTGCAGCCAGAGGCAGCTCCAGAGCTGTGCATGCAGCCTAGCCCCCGCTGCGTGCAGAAGGCACCAGGAAGGGGTGCATCCAGAGCGCCAGCCCCGCCAGCCCCACCAGCCCCGCTGCTGGTGCCCTGGTGCTGGGCGGGGGATGGGGAGGCTGGACCAACCGCCCCATCTCCCTTGGCAGTGGCTGATTTGTTTGTTAAACATGTATCTTACCTCTGAAAAGGGTACAAAGAAACTGGGACACCTCTTTCTTTCTCCTGCCCCCCCTCAGTGAGTTCTGTTGGGTCCTACAACTCGGGGTGCCTGGAGGTCACCACTCCTGTCACTGAGCCTCAGCTGTCTCATTGATAGAGTGGGAATGATGGTTCCCACCAAGCCGAGGCCTCGGGGGGGTGGACGAGGCTGTGGGAGTACGTGCCCAGCCCAGGGCTTAGCACACAGGAGGCCTCCGATGGACAGACGGACGGATCGGTGGGAGGTCCCTCTTGCCTTCATGCCACTTGCGAGGTCTGGGCACTGCCAGCAGCTCATGCTAACCCCTAGCCCTGATTCTGACCTTGACCAGCATGAGAATCCGCCCTCAGGCCAGGGTGCCCTCCTTGGCTCACTCTAGCCCTCAGAGAGGCCCCCTCAGTGTCTCGAGTGTGTGAATAAATGGATGAATAAATGTGTCTGCCCTTGGTCAGTCCTCACCAGCCACCTTGGCCCGAGCTCAGCTCCCTCTGTCCGGTCTGGTAGGGCTGGTCCTGCCGGCTGTGTGGGTCCTGGACTCCAGTTCACCCTGGCTCATCCAGTTGTCCCTGGAGCCAGGGCTGGCCCAGGGCAAGGGGACGACCCGCGGGAGGGGAGCGAGCCGGAGAGGCAGGAGGTTTCTGGGGCTCCAGGGAAAGCGGCAGGCCCACCAACTCACCCAGCCGCTTCCTTAGAGAGGGGTCCCTAGAGAAGGCTGGAGAGGGCCGGGGGAGGGAGGCGCGACCCCAGGAACCCACCTACCAGCCCGGCTTTCAGGCTCCTCCACCTGGGAGCAGGGTCTGAATCCACCCAGCCCCCAGCCCTGAGGAGCCCACCAGATAGAGTGGCCAACAAACACCACTCAGCAGCCAGAGCTTACGCACAGAGCTCCGCGGGTGGGCAGCGTCGACGCCCTGTGGATGCCCCCATCCTGCTCCAGCCCCCGCCAGCTGTGGCAGAACGGTGTGGCTGGCGGACGTGTGCCCTTTTGGCTCTCACTCATCATGGGACCCTTTTAAATACCTCTCTGCTACCCGTCCCCCCGCCACCGGGCAAACAGCTGCAGGTCTTGGGTCCTGCAGTGTGAGCTCGGTGACGCCATGAGCCTCCATGACTCCTAGCAAGGCAGGCGAGCCCCCCACGGCCACTTCTGGACAAAGGCCCATCTGACAGGCAGGACCACCGAGGACGCCCATGTTCTGCCTCTGCGGAGAGTACTGGTCATCGAACACCCAGGGGGCAGTTTTGGCTGGCCCTAAGCTTCGCTGGCATGTTGAGGGGGAAGGGTGAGCTCAGGCCCGTGCTGGACCCTCGTTCCAGTTCCTCGCAGGAAAACCAGAGTCTGTGAGCTGAGGGTCCGCCCTGTGCCAGGTGGTCTTACCTGATCCCCACCCTGCAACCTGATGGGCAAGGAAGGAGGTCTGCGTGATAAACTGGGCTTGCCCTAGGGCCTGGGGGCTGGGTGGGCCCCAGCCTGGCTTCGTGGCTGAGTCAGCTGCCAGGTGAGTCAGACGGCGGAGTTGGCGGGTGCGGGGTGGGAGCAGCAGGTATAAGATGGCAGCCGGGTATCCCGGGAGCCAGCCTCACCCCAGGAGACCATGCGGCTGCTCCCTGGGCTCTTGCTGGCCGCTGCCTTGAGCCTGGAGCTGGGTGAGTCCAGGGGCCACCTCCTCCCCCACTGCTCTAAGCCGGTCCCCCAACCCCAGTCACCACTGAGCCCTGCACTGTGGCTCCTCACCCCAGGGAAGCCCAATTCCTGCGCCCTCCGCCCCTTTGGGCGCTAGACCCTCCCCACCTGCCACCTCCTACCCGCTGCTTGTGGACAGCACTCAATAGTTCTCCCCCACCCCTCCTGGACCCACAGGCCCATCAGCCAAGCGCTCAGTGCTGTCCTTGTCCCTGCAAAGGCTGCCCACCTCCCAGCGCCCTGCCCCGAGCTTGACAGCCCTGTCCCCCCCACCTCCCCCACAGGCTTCTCCGACTCAACAGTGACCCCCCCACAATGAGTGTGAGGGCCCTCTTCCAGCTCTACCTGGCCTGCACCTGTTTCCTAGGACCACCCTCTTCTGGCCCCCTCCTAAATCTCTTCTGGCTGAGACGCGGGTCTCTCCTCCCTTGCTCAGGCTTCCTTCTGGGGCCAATTCCCCACTCTGGCCATTGCCGTATTCGGCTGTGCCCAGGTCTGCTATCGCTGGCCCCATCCTGTCCAGCTCCAGGCCCATTGGACCAGATGCCTTCCTGAGGGCTTCTTGGGGACCTCTCCTCAAAGGGGGCTGCCCACAATCTGGTCTCACCTTCCTACCGCACCCGAGGTGGGATGGCATCTCCAGCCGCCCACCCAGAGGCCCGAACAAAACCAGCTAGACCCCCAATCCAACCGCAACCAGCCCCACCCCACCCCCAGCCCTCACCTGGCAAGGCTTCTGTCTACATCTGGGTCAGCACCCTCCCCATGGCCTGCGGCCCTAAATGAGATAGAGCGAGTGTCTGGATGGCCCCTGGCATGGGCATCGGGCTCCACCCAGCACTGGGATCTGCCGCTGTCTCACCTGCGGGAACCCTCCCCAGGCCCGGGCTCTTGCAGGCTCTCTGTTCGGTGGGGAAGGTCTGGGAGGCTCAGGACCCAGGTCTCCTCAATGAGCCCTAAGAACTGTCCCAGGGTCATCGGTGTGGATGGACAGGGATGGGGAAAGACTTTGTCACCACCAGGGCTGTCACAGGGGTTGCGTGGCATCCAGGAGTGGCCACCCACAGGCCCCTCCTCCCTCCCCTGGCTCAGCCCAGGTCCAGTGGATCACAGGCGCCCCACATGCCACAGCATTGCTGGTGTCCTCTCCCTGCTCCCCAGGAGAAGCACACCTGTCCCCCCTGGCCACATGCCAGCCCTGCTTCGGAGTGAAGAGGGATCAGAGTGGGAGGTGTCTGCAGCACAGTGAGCCAGGATAGGACACGAGCCTGGTCAGCGGCACCCACAGCCCTGCCACCAGGCTGCCCTTCCTTCCTTCCTTCCTTCCTTCCTTCCTTCCTTCCTTCCTTCCTTCCTTCCTTCCTTCCTTCCTTCCTTCCTTCCTTCCTTCCTTCCTTCCTTCCTTCCTTCCTTCCTTCCTTCCTTCCTTCTTCCTTCCTTCTTCCTTCCTTCCTTCCTTCTTCCTTCCTTCCTTCCTTCCTTCCTTCCTTCCTTCCTTCCTTCCTTCTTCCTTCCTTCCTTCCTTCCTACCTTCCTTCCTTCCTTCCTACCTTCCTTCCTTCCCTCCACAAAGCTCTCCTGAGCCCCACTAGGTACAGAGGAGGATGCTCTGGCGGCACGGAAGAGTGGGTGAAATACCCCACCCATGTCCTTCATGTCGGAGGCAGTGGGGGTAGGGAGGGAGCCCTGAGCAAGATCACATGGGGCAGGGACACTGTCACCAGCTGGAGCAGAGGTGCCAGCAACTCGGGGTGGGCATGTCAAAGGAGGAGCCATCAACTCTGCCTGGAAATCCAGAAGGCCTTCTTAGAGGAGGTGGCATATTGAGCTGGGACCTGTTTTGCCTGGACGGCAGAAGGAAGAGCATGGGCAAAGCAGGGAGGCATTTGGGAGGCTGAGCAGATGAGAGCGGGAGGCAGGAACTGCATTTCTCACGGGGCCGGCGTACCTTTGGGGCACAGACACCCCGGCTTTCCAGGTGACAGTCCCCTGTCTGTCCATTAGGTGGCCATACTCAGCTTACCACACCCTCATCGGGTTTGATGTGAGGGTGGCTTCAAGCCGCTTTGATGGGCTTTGTGACATGAGCTGTTACCTTTCCTGGTCACCTGTGGGGTCTCAGATTGCTCTGTGGGGCTGGCAGACAAGTCAAGGCTGATGGTGGGCACATTCCCATGGTGGAGATTTCCTTGTCTCCATTACCCACTCTATGGTTCTGGGAGGAGGCCACCCACAACCCCAGGGGTTGAGCAGAGGGCTCAGGGCTGGTCAGGAGGTGCGGTGTGTCCCTGCCCAGTGTGTGTGTGTGTGTGTGTGTGCCCGTGCACACTATGGTTTGGTGAAAGTGTGCAATGCATCATCGTGGCCACGAACCCAGGTCTGAGAATTGTGCTGATCTGGGGCAGATCCATGGCAACGGTGATGGCGGGGCTGGGGCAGCCTAGCAGAGGCCCGAAGGACGGACTGGGGGGTGGGTGGGGCGTGAGCGCACTGCCCTGGACTGTGGCACAAGCTTCCTGGGGCTCCGAGCCCGCACATGGTGAGCGTGCATGGTGCGGGCCTCACAGCTCGTTCCACTGGCTCTGTGCCTGGGAGCATGCTGTGTCTGCACATGCAGAAGGCCAGAGCAGGCCTGGGCACCGTGGCTCAGGACCTGGACAGAAACCCGGAGTGCAGGAACCAGAGAAGGAGACGCAGGGAGGGAGGGAGGAAGTTCGAGGCAAGAAACATGGCAGGGGGGTACAGAGGGACAGAGAGCCCCACGAAGTGCCCACGTGCGAGGACAGGGCTGATGGGCAGATCTGCCAGACATTTCTGGGATGAACTTGGTATTTCCAAAGCTTCCAGGTTGTCCTCATAGAAAAAACGTCAACCAGAACTGTGCCAGCCTCCCTCCCGTCCCTTTCATTGTCCAGCTTTTCTGTCCCCCTTGCTTCCCCATTCCCCACGGAGGCTGGGGAGGCCCCACCACTACAGCCACCACCACCAAAGGTGGCTGTGGGCCTACGGGGTCCTGCTCAGGCCCCACAGAGGGAACATGGGCATGGCCATGTCTTGGGGAGCCCTCACCACCTTCTCCCATCCCAAAGTCCCCCCAACCCTCAGCTCCTGTGTGAGGCCCCTGCTCATCCACTCCCCTGGGGGGGGGCACACAGTGAACCCGGGAAGACCCCATCCTGCCTCCCAGCCCAGTGCTGTCCTGGGTGCACGGACTCAAAGAGCCGCCTCCCGCTGCAGCTGTCCCTGCTGTGGCCCTGGGCCTGACCACCTGCACCCTGGGAAGAGCAGTCCAGCAGGATGGCAGGGCAGAGGGCCAGGACCTTATCCAGCCCCGGGCTGAGGCTTGGGACATGGTGACCTCCCCGCCCCTATCTGAGAGGTCTGAAGGGATTGGGCACCCCAGGATGCAGGCCTAGGGTCCTGAGGATGAGAGGGGGCACTGGGTGGGAAGAGAGGGTGCTGTTAGGCGGGCGTTGCCTGTACCTGTGTCCCTCTCTGTCTGTGTGTCCATTCACCCGTCTCTCCACCCACCCCTGCAGCCCGAGCCTTGAATTGTCACCAGTGCAAGGGCTTCGGAGGGTGCCTCAATGCGTCCAGATGCCCCTGGGGCTCCAACTACTGTGTCAGCATCGGCACCCGTGAGTAGGGGATGCGCGGGGTGGGCCAGCCGTGCCCTCCTTGCCCAGGAGAGGAGACCCAGGCTCAGAGCGGGCAGAGCTGAGCCAGGCTCCCAACAAGTCAGGAACAGGGTGAGGGGAGCATCCACTGACCTCAGATCAGGAAGGGACCCAAGGGAGGGGGCCGGTTACGCCCAGGCTGGGGGACTGACTCTCGGCTTGGTGGTGGGGGGGGCAGGGCGCACGGGCAGCTCAGAGCCTCAGGGAGCTTCTGTCCACCCCAGGAGTCCCCCTCAGCGTCATTGACCTGCCTCTGGTGACCAAATCGTGCTACAGCGGCTGTCCGGACATCCCCAGCCTGGGCCTGGGCCCCGACGTGTCCATCGTCTGCTGCCAGTACAGCCTCTGCAACACTGACTGACCGCCGTTCCCCCTCAGCTGTCCCCCCACTCACAGAGCTGACATGTGCCCAGACCCCCAGGCAGACGCTGCTCCCCAGGCAGCTGAGCCGGGCCACCAGGGCTGGGGAGACGCTCGAGGAGCGTCCCAGGGCAGAGCAGCAGCTCGGAAGAACTAGAGGTGGCCCTGGGCGGGGAGGGGGAGGGGCGCTTGGGGGAACTGGAGAGGGGAGGACGGCAGGAACAGAGCAGACAGGCGCCCCCACCCATGCACAGGTGCATGCGCGCACCCGCACCCCCGCACCCCACCCCACACACTGGGAAACTTAATCATGGCTCCAGCCAGCCTCCAGCTGCGAAGTGGACCAAGACCCCCCCCTCCCCAGCCAGGGGGCATGGCTCCTCCCCACCACATGACCCCAGGCACAGCGCCCAGCCCTTTCCTTGTTCTTACCCCGGCCACGCTGTCATGAAAGAAAACGTGGAAAGGCCAGTGTGGTGGTGCAGCCACCCAGTGTGGGGGGTAGCGTCCCGGCAGAGAGTGACCCCACACAAAGGCACAAGCAGGACCTCGGGCCAGCAGGGCTGGGGGCACATGGGAGGGTGTCTCTCCAGACCGCGGAGTGCGTCCCCTGGTGCTGCCAAGGGCTGCACGAACCTGAGACACACGGAGAGCAAGAGGCCACATACGGAAGACCGGAAGACCACATTCTCCGTGCTTCCATTTCTTCGAAGTGCTCAGCACAGGCAAATGCGAAGAGGCAGGGAGCGGGCGAGCGGTGGCCAGGGCCTGCTGGGAATGCGCTGCTGCGCGGGGGTGGCAGCCCAAGGGCGGGGGGGGGGGGGGGTTCTTCCTAAGCCTGACTGGGGACGGTCGCAGGACCTGTGAATATACCAGAAACTTCCAGTGGGTGAATTGGATGGAATGTGAAGCATGTCCAATAAAGCTGTTACAAATTAAAAAGAGGGAAAAAAAGTGTTTGAAAGAAAAACCAGTCTGAAAATCCAGACTGAGAACGATTCATGTTTCTTGGAAAGAATATCTAAGTGAAATACATGAAAAAGTACGATACACAAAACTAAAACACAGGAGACAAAGTAAGAAATGCCTGCCATACATGTGAATACCTGTGAACACTAAAGAATACTTCCGAATCCACAAGGAGGAGCAAAGGACCTGAGCAGCAGTTTCGCCCAAAAGGAAATCAACCACACTCAGAGTCAGAAAGGAGCAAAGTCAAAATAGTGTTTCAATCGACGAGTGAGCACACAGGGAAGACAGGGTGAGGACGGGCGGGAAGCCAGCCCGCTGTGTGCCTGGGTGGAGGGGTGCCGCCCCTGGAGGGCAAGTCGCCGCAGGCATGAAACTCTAAGATGCCCCGAGAACTCTGTTGAGTGCTGGGCCCCCGAAATGTCACCAAACCCCTGTGGACGGGAGGGAGTGGCCGCCCACACAGAGCCTGCGCCTCCCCTGCTTGAGGCTCGAGAATCTGGTGAAAGGCAGGGCTCCCAATGTGGGCGCCTCGTGAGGGCTGGGTGAGCACCCTGACAAAGTAGTTCAGGACTCCTAGGCAGGGTTTCTGAGTCTAGAGGTGTAAACAGATGTCTCCTGGTTTTCGCTGAAGAGCGGATGGGCCTTGCACAAAGTTCCTGCATACCTCGTGGAAGGGTCAGGCCGTGGTGGGCGGGGAGTAGAAGCGCTGATCACATGGGCAAGGAGCCCGTGTCGGGGGGACGGCGAGGGTTCCCAGGTGTCCCCAGCTCTGTGCCTCCGAGTGCATGTCCCGCTGGAAGATGCTGGTCACAGCATAGACGGGAGCAGCCTGACTCCTGCTCATACACAGGTGGCCATACAGTAGGGCACATCCACATCTGGGTCCTTCAGGAAGCGCATGGCAGAAAGGGCTGCCTCGGGGAGAACGCTACACCCCGCACTTCCTTCACAGGGTAGAAACGTGAGCTTAGGAGTCATCGGTCTACTCTGCTGGACCCCACAGGGGAACAGGTGACCAGGAGCCGAGGACACCCCTCTGCCTTCCTGGGTTTGGCACACTGCCCAGAGGAGGCCACCCACAGGCAGCTGGAGAGGAAGCCTAGCGGGTAGATATGCAGCAGCAGAGGAGCTATAACCCTGGTCACACGCCGAGCCCTGATCCTGGTCACACACTGAGCCTGATCCTGGTCACATACTGAGCCTTGATCCTGGTCACACTCTGAGCCCTGATCCTGGTCACACTTTGAGCCCTGACCCTGGTCACACTCTGAGTCCTGACACCTGGTCACACTCTGAGCCACGATCCTGGTCACACGCTGAGCCCTGATCTTTGTCACACTCTGAGCCCTGATCCTGGTCACACTTTGAGCCATGACCCTGGTCACACTCTAGCCCTGATCCTGGTCACACGCTGAGCCCTGAACCCGGTCACAGTCTGAGCCCTGACACCTGGTCACACTCTGAGCCCTGACCCTGATCACAGACGGAGCCCTGATTCTGGTCACATGCTGAGCCCTGATCCTGGTCAAACTCTGAACCCTGATCCTGGTCACACCCTGAGCCCTGATCCTGGTCACACGCTGAGCCCTGATCCTGGTCACACGCTGAGCCCTGATCCTGGTCAAACTCTGAGCGCTGCCCCTGGTCACACTCTGAGCCCTGCCCTCGAGGCTCCTAGTAGAACTGAGGGGTGGTTGGAGACCTCTCAGCGTGGAGGCATCCTAGACAGAACCCATCCAGACTCTGACTGAGCCACATTTCTCTCCTACCTAAGTAGACAGGTGCAACTTTGCAGTACGGTTCAGCCTGGCTACCCAGGGATCAGGCAGAAACTGTAGGAGGAGCGAATGCTCAGGGGTCAGGGGTGTGTTCCAGGTGGAAAGCACGGGTGGGGCCCTTGGGTCCGAGAACAGGAGTTGGGCTGGTATGGGCTGCAGCAATGGAATTGGGCTAGACCGGAGGAGGAAGTTAGGGTGTGTGCAGTGGGTGTCTAATCCAGTTAGCTGCATCCAGCATCAGCGCCCAGTTGCAGTGTGGTGGCGTAGTGAAGTGTAAAATCAGACAAGCCCGGTTGCTGCTTGCTTTTCCTCAGCCCACGCAAGGTGATCCGCCCAAGTCAGCAGCTGCCAGGAGCATCTGATCTTATATCCAAAGTAGAGTTGTTAGTGTTGTGTGCCTCCAGAGCCATAGCAAGGAAAATAGACCCAGCAGAGGATGTGGCTGACACAGGCTGGATGCTACAGGAAAACACAAGCCTCGCCCTCAGGCTCCACCCAGTGCCCAGGGAGGCTCAAGCCCCTTCAGTTCCCACATGGAGCTGATCTCAAAGGAAAGCCAAGGACCATAAAAAGGCTGTGGGATGGGGGTGGGGGGAGAGTGCCCAGACAGAGAATTTCAACCACAGGAGGGCGGGGAGGGATGGGCATCCCTGGTGACAGGAAGAGCAGATGCAAAGTCTAGGATGGGAGTAAGATTTGGACCCTCTGAGAGAAGATGGAGGAGTTGGGCGGGGTTGCAGTGTGGCCCCAAGTGAGTCTGGGCACCAAGGCCTTGACTGCCCAGCTAGAGACCCTGGGACCTGTCAACAACCCTCCCCACCCCACCCCAGGGTTCACCCTGGCAGCTGTGGGCTTGGTGGAGGGTGTGACTGGGTTACAAGTAAGGACATCCTGGGGAGGCTGAAGTGCAGGCACTCTGGGGGAGGGGAGTGCCTGTGTGCATGTGTGTGCACATGCGTGTGCATGTGCGTGTTGGGGGGGGACCAGTGGCTGGAGCCACACTTCAGTCCTGTCTGGGCCCTGGGCAAGGACCTTCCTGTCAATTTCCTGACCTACAATGGGGCCAAGAGAGCCCTGCCCAAGGGGCAGCCCCTTTGGCTTCCTTAGAGACCAAGGGGTACCTGCTCCTTCAGTGGACACCGGGGTTAGTGTCCCCAAGGCGACCCTGGCCCCTCCCCACCTCCAACCTCCATCCAGGACCTTTCTGTTGACCCAGTACTTTTCCTGTCTTTGTGCCTATAAGCCTCTGAGTACATTTTGGCTGTTTGTCCAGGCAGCAATCTGTCCCTATATCACTATGCCCCACGAGACTACCTCAAAGGAGCTGGGGGTGGGTTGTAGGGCACCCTGCTAGCACTGAAACCCAGGACTACTAGACCCAGACTCTTCCCTGGAGATAGGCCTGGGGACCTAAGTGGGAAGGGTGCCCAGCAGAGGCAGAAACCAGGGTGGGGGTAGGGGTGGAGGAGGAAGGAGAAGGTGGGGAGCCCAGGTAAGGGGGGTCACGGAGGGAGGTGAGGGCCCCCAAACCATAGAGAGGGGCCGTCAGGGCCGGGGAGGGACCCCAGGCTGTGGGAGGTAGAGGAAGGGGCCAGGGAGGTCAGGAGCAGTACCCACAGAGGAATGGGGCATCCAGTGGAGGCGGGAGGGGCCCCAGTGGGTGGAGGGGGGCGGGTCTCTGCACCTCTGCCGCCCCAGAAAACCCAAACCCACTAATCAGCTTGGCTGACTGGTTGGGCGGCTGCACTGGGTGTCCGCTGTCCCTGCGGGCAGGCCGAAGGCGAGCGGGCCGTGGAGCGGTGTGAGGACTGGACCATGAGGGGCACACAGCTGGTGCTAGTGGTGCTGCTGGCGACCTGCAGCCGTGAGCTCGGTGAGGGGCGCAGGCAGGGGGGCCAGGGAGTGGAGGAAGGCGGGGAGACCGAGGCGGGGTGGGGAGCGAGCGTGAGCCGGGGGGAAGGGAGAGGAGGGCATGGTACCAGGGGGCCGCCCCCCAGGGCTGGGGCAGCAGCAGAACCGCGTGTCCCTGGGGGCCGTGGGCACCCCGGAAAGGCTTTAGCTGGAGAGTCATGCTCCCTGGTTCAGGGGCCATGGTGGAGGCAGGCCTCAGGGGGTGTCTTGGGGAGACCAGAAAGGCGCCGGGAACTGGGGCTGACAGGGGGTCCGAGAGAACAACTGGGGGAGACACCCCAGCCCCTCGGGGCCCCCACGTGCAACCAGAAAAGGAGCTGGGAAGAGGGGGCCCCAGCCAGAGGGGAAACTGAGGTCAACCCGAGACGCAGTGACACACAGTGGGGGAAGAGGAGCCTGTGGCCTCACTGTGCACGGACCAGCTGGCGCCAGTCAGGCTCACCGAGGCTGCTGTGGTGGGGTGGGACACAGAGCGGTGCACCCTGGGGCCCCCGCCCCTGCCGGCCCACACCCCAACCTGTCCGGGGCCTTGCGGCTCTTCCCTCCTTTGTTAAGCTGGCACCCGTGGGTGCCCCAGGCCCAGCCCGGTCCACCCTGCACCCCACACACCTCCTTGTCTGTTCCTGATGCCCACTGCCGCTCTTTGGGTGCTGCTCTTTGCTGATCAGGACCCCAAGGGGGTGTCCAGACACACCGAGGCCCTCCCTGACCCTGCCTCAGGAAGCACCTCCTTGATGCTTCCAGAGCTGTCCCCTCCGCACCTTGGCCCTGCAGGCTGAG
>NW_027397067.1:81831751-81847754 GCF_003265705.2 Callorhinus ursinus | reverse complement strand
CCTGCAGGCTGAGCCCGTCAGGGGCACACTCCGTCTCTAAGGACCACAGCTCAAACCTCCCGAGTCCTCCCAGAGTTTGGGTCGCTGGGCAACTGGAGCCTGAATGGCATGGTCCCCCTCAAACCTGTGCCTCCAGGAGAGCGGGCTTGGGGAGGGGCAGGGCCTGCCTGATGCGTCCTTTGTCCCTTCTTATCCAGTGGTGGCCCTGCGATGCTACACCTGTCATGAGCCTACGGGTGCGTCCAGCTGTATGACCATCGCCACCTGCAGCGCCAACGAGACCGCATGCAAGACCATCCTCTACTCCCTGGAGACAGGTCAGCGGGGGCTAGGGGGGCGGGGTGACCACCCTCTACCCCCTGGAGACAGGTCGGCGGGGGCTGGGTGGGGAGGGGCCAGGGTCCCAGGGTCAGAGCTGCCTCCAGGACGGTCACTCCTGGCCATCTATGCGCAGTGTGCATCCACTGCCTTAGCCGTTTGCAAAAGGGTTTTTGGTCCAAGCAATTAGGCCTTCCTCCCTCCTCCCTTCTTTCCTTTAATGGAAAGGAATCCTCACCTTGCCCGGGGATTACCTGGAGAGGAATTGCCTCACCCAGCCAGGAATCCTGTGCAAGTCGCTGTGTCCCCAGCACAGAGGCGGCACTCCGCCCACAGCGGCGGAAGGAAAGGGGAGTGGGGGACGGGTCACGGAGGGACTGATCCCACCCTGGGGTCACGGGGCTGGGCGTGGGGTCCCTGAAGCTCGTGAGCTGACCAGGCATGCAACATGGCCCACAGTGTACCCCTTCCTGGGGGACTCCACGGTGACCAAGTCCTGCGCGGTGCAGTGTGTGCCCTCGGACGTGGACGGCATCGGTCAGACCCGGCCTGTGTCCTGCTGCAACACGGACCTCTGCAACATAGACGGGGCCCCCGCCCTGGACGGCGGCCGCAGCCTGGCCTTGGCGCTGGCGCTCCTCCTGCTCTGCAGCCTCAGCCTCTAGAGCCCCCGCCCCCTCTGTCCCCACCCCCCATCCGTGCCAGCCCTAAGCGCCCCTGAAGAAGCATTGTCCCTGCACCAGGCCTCCTGCATCTCCTTTCGGCAGCCCTGCCCACCGGGGCGGGAGGGCCTTGAGCCTCAAGTCTGGCTCTGCCCCTTCGTCCTGTGTCCCCGTCCTGCCCATTCTCAGCCCCTCCTCTCCTGGTCCATCTCTGCACCCCCTGGCCTCTGGCTTCTCTCTGGGGCTCTCCGCACCCACAGGGCTGCCCCTGTCTGTCTCCTCTCCATGTCCCCAGACATGCTGAGCAGGGATGGTCACTAGGCCAGCAAACCGGGCAGGACTTTGCTCTCTGGGCCCTGCAGGGGGCCCGACTGCAGTAGGGCAGAAAGTGGGACCCCACAGGCAGGGGTAGCACCACTCCTGCCAGGGCCAGGTCACAGGTGGCTTCTCGGAGGAGGGGGCCATTAAGGCCAGGGCTTTGAGTGACTGAGAGATTGTTTGGGTAGAGGAGAGCAGGCCAAGCCCGGTGGAAGGAAGATCCAGGAGGGCTAAGGGTGGCCTGGGATCCGGGATCGATCCATGAAGCACCTCCTGCCCACTCACCTGGCCCCTGGACACGGTCCCCTTATGTTGGGCGGCAGGGGATGCTACTGGGCACATCCACCACCTGCCTTCTCCCGGCTCACCAAGCCCCACTCCCTGGGTGCCCAGGGCAGCCCAAGCTCCAGGGCAGAGGGGACCTTCACTCCACCTTGGCCTTGGCCAGCACCAAATCCTCCAGATCACCCTCCCAGGACCACCTGGGGGAGGCGGGAGGGGGAGGGGAGGAGAGGGCCTCAGTCACCCTGGGACCTGTCCCTCCTCTCTGTCCTCTGCTCCAGCGGCTTCTCCTGGGCCCCTGGGTGAGCCTGGTCCTGGGAGGGGGGGGGCACAGCAGTGGCATCCAGCCAAGCTGAGATGGGGCTGGGGTTCTCCCCACTAGCCTCTAACTCGGAGTCCAAAGAGCCCTCACAACCAGCCCTCACCCTCTCTGGGGTTCCCAGCTCTTGGATGGATGGCAGGGGGCAGCCAGGACCTGAAGCAGGACTGTCCTGAGGCAAAGGACACCCCATGCCTCTGGGAGAGGAGACCAGTGGCCAGAAGGCCCCCTATCCCTGGGACCCCAGGAACCCCACACCTCTGCCTCCTGTGGCAAGACCTACAGTCTCAGGGGCTCTGTGGTCCTGAGACAGATCCTTGAGGACAGAACCCCCACTGCCCAGCAAGCCCCCCGCCCCATGTGTCTAGCACAGGCTGACCGCACTGCATGGTCACCATCCACCAGGGACCCCTTCGGCAGTCTCCGGGAACGGCAGGGAGCTTGGGAGGCCAGGCACGGTCAAGTGCTGTCAAGATGCCTCCATTTGGGGTTGTAGCTCTGAACTCTGACTTTGTCACGAAGGGGCCCCCGTCCAGTAATTCCTCACACTTCTCCCATGGCGTTTCTCGTGTCTACCACAAAAGTGAGGAGAGTGGTGGGGTCACTTGAGTCTTAGAGCCTGGTCTGGGACCCAGTACACACACACACGCACACACACACGCACGCGCACACACACGCACGCGCACGCGCACACAGCCTTCCAGGGAAACATGGGAAAGCTCTGTGCCCTGCTCCTGGCCACTGCTCCCACCTGACCTTCCCTCCCCTCCGAAGCCAGAGCAAGGGCCCTTCCAGGCAGCCCCCGACAGCACATGGGGTCTCTCACCCTCCTGCCCATGCCAGCTGTGTTCTCGGCACGCTCGCCCCATGGCTGCTCCAGGTCCCCGTCCACCCCCTTGTCTTTACAGCTGCCCTCTGGGGCACAGGACGCTCTGCCTAGTTTACAGGTGAAAGAAAGGGGGTCAGAGGGATTCGTGAGCAGACTGGTCACACAGGAGGTCAGGCGGGGCTGGGACCCACTCAATCTGTCAGACTCCACACTAGACACTCCCTGGCTCCTCTTGCAACATCCTGGGTGCAATCACGGACCAGGCCCCAGGGAAGGGCCGCCCTGGGGAAGGGCCACCCTGGCCGCTGTCTGCGCCTGCACCTGCCATGTGAGGCCCAGTTGTTGGAGCTGCAGCAACCGCCATCTATTCCTTTGCAAGCAACGCCCTTTCTTTGTTTCCTCAGTCCACAAGGCCAGGTCACGTCGGCCCTCGGAACTGCTCTGGGTCCCTAGTCTCATCCTACAAACAGGAATGCCATCTAGAGGGGCAAGGGAGTCACTCCAAGGCCACACGTGGAGCCAGCAGCAAAACTAAGACCAAACCCCGGGCATCCTGAGTGCCAGCCCAAGCTCCTCCCAGCATGTCATGCTGCCTGGAGATTGGGGTACAACTCCATACCCTTCAGCAGCCCCCCACATTCTTTCATCTGCCACCTACCCATCCAATTGCTCTTCCATCCATCATCTACCTTCTTCTCCCATCTTTCCCCCCTCCATTCATGCGCTCTCCAGCCGTTCACTCCACCCGGAACCCATCCACTCCCTCAAACATCACCCACCCACCCACCCGGCCATCTACTCACCCACCATCCACTCACTGGACTCGGCCTTATAGCATGGGGAAGATTTGAGGCTAGGATGGGAGACCAGAGATGGTGTCCACTGAGAGGCAGAGCACAGACAAAGGTGTGGGCATGGGAAAGCCTGCGATGGGAGGTGGGCAGTGAACAAAGTCACAGAAGGCTGTCAGGCCAGGAGGTGGGGGGTGGGCAGAACCCTGTTGTCCGGGGCCTAAACTGGGAAGCTCAGGCTTGGCCTCAAGGTCATTTGTGGGGAAGGGGCTAGAAGTGACGGTGGGGCCTGTCTGGAGCCCCACACCCATCCGCCCGAGAGTAGCCCGGGGGGCCCGTACCACCCCACACCTCAGCAGGCACTCACCCTCCTCTGCACTTGTCCTGAACCCCCCCTCCGGGCCTGTGTTCTGCTGGGCACCTGTGTCAGGTGGAGGACAACTGGGTGTGAAGGAAACTGACCTGAGTCCAGGCCAGGGCCTCCCCCGTGTGGCTCAGTGCCCGTGTAGCGTCTGTGCGGGCCGGCACCACACAGGCTCGAGGAGTGAGGGGTCCCCCTCCCTGAGGGCCTGGGAGTGATGCGGCCCGCCTGCCCACCGTCCCGCCCGCTACCTCCCACTTCTACCCGGGGCCACCCCGCTGACTCACACACCACTTCCGCCGCCACCCTGGCATGCACCGCAGGGAGGGGAGGGTATAAGTGTCCACAGAGGTGGCCCAGACTCTGCCTCTCCCGGCTTCTGAGTGCGGCAGATGGCCTGGTGCAGGGCTGTGCTCCCGCTGCTGCTCATCGCAGCCTCCAGCTTGCATGCCGGTGAGTGGGACGGTGGTGTGGCTCGCAAGGGACATGTCTCTAGGCCTCACTTGGCCCACCTCCTTGGCGGGGGAAAGCCCTTCTGGGACTTGGGCAGAAGGCCTCCTTGGGCACCCCCTAGGCTCATCTCCCTTGCCCTAAATGAGCCTCCTGGGCCCTAGAGCCTTCGATCGGGACAGGCTTCAAGGCCCCATTTTCCAGGCAGGAAAACCAAGGCTCAGGGGAGGAATGCAGGGCTCCAGTCTGCTGGCCAGAGCCCTGGGCCTTGAAGGGTCTCAGCGAGGCGAGCTACCTCCCCCAAGCAGGGATGGGAAGGGAGACACTCCAGGTGGGGTATGCCCAGGGGCTAGACCGTAAGGGCCTTGGCTCCAGCCTTCCAAGATGGGTCTCAAGGCCAGGTGATGAGGTTTGCCCCATCCCTCGCCCAGGTGAGGCCTTCAAATGCTTCACATGTGAGCAGCCCACAGCCATTTCTTTGTGCAAGAACATTTCTTACTGCAAGCCAGAGGCCACGGCCTGCAAGACCATGCTGGTGCAGATAGAGTCAGGTGAGTCCAGCCCACAGTGGGCTGGGGGTCCACAGTGGTCACCTTCCCCAAATGGTCCTCAGGGCTGTGGGGGGCAGCGGTGGAGGTCCCACAGACTGGCTCTGGGGTGCAGCACAAGGGCTGCGTCAGCCTTGAGGCTCCAGGACCCCACCCCAAGGCTGCACTGCATCCCCTAGCAGGGGGCCTGGAGGGAGGAGCGTGGAGGACTTCCCAGGCCCAGCCATTAGTCTGGGGGTCACCGGCTCTCACTGGAGCAGTCAGTCAGGAAGGGCCAAATCGAGTGCCTGGAGGTTGGGGCAGCTGGGGAGGGCACTGGGCAGGGGAGGAGCAGGCTCTGACACTTGCCCACCCCTGCAGAGTACCCCTTCAACCAGAGACCCATGGTGATCCGCTCCTGCAGCACCTCCTGCATAGCCACTGACCCCGACAGCATGGGGCTCGCCCACCCTGTCTACTGCTGCTTCCGTGACTTGTGCAACTCCATGTAGGCCACCAGGCTGGGTGCCAGGGCCCTGGCCCCACTGGGGGCCACACTCCTCGGCCGCCTCCTTCCCTGAAGGGCCCGGCACCACCGGAGATCATCTCTACGTAGCCACATGCTTCCATGAGCTCCCTGAGCCTCGGGTTAATCATGGAGCCCAAGGGCCCAGAGCCTTGACAGGGGTACTCTCTGTCTCCCACACTTACAGAGAATAAACAAAGCTGAGGCAGAGGCGGCCTCCTTCCTTCCTGGCTGCCAAGAGCCCATGGAGCCAGCCTTCAGGAGTGCCGGGCTGAGCCAGGCCCATTCGGGACACCTGACCCCCCTTCTCACCCAGGGCCACTCATACTCATTTCACAGAAGGGGAAATGGAGGCTCCGGGGGAGAAATGCATCCTAGGCCGGCCTTCCTGCAAACCAGTCCCGCACCACCTCAGACTAGGACCAGTTCCTTAGCCTAAGGGAAGTCTGGCCCCACTTCCAGAGTCTCCCCTCAGCCCCTGGAGGCATTGCCCCCACCCCACCCCCCGCCCCCCAGGTGGGAAGGAAGCTGGAGTCAAGGGTGGGCATGTCCGGCTCCACAGGTCCAGCATGGGGAAGCTGGGAAGGGAGCCCGTGGACGTGCAGGCAGCCTGCCCGCCCAGCCCGGGTCTCCCCGGGAGCGTGTGGGGTGGGGCGCATCTGGGCCAGTGGACACCTGCACACCTCCACAGGCTTTGGTCACCTCCCCTGACAAGGGGCCTACTGTGTCCTTAGCCCTGGAGACAGTTGAAATGAGAGGAAACCGCGTGCATGGAACCGTGTGCGAGGACAGCCCAGCTCATCCCAGACACCAAGGGCCAGGGCTGGGCTCTGTGCCCCCTGGGCCGGCAGCAGCACTCCCAACCAGCAGATGGGCAGCAGTGGCCCTGGGGGGCCGAACCTCAGGCTCCTGCTTTCCCCTCAGGAGGCTCCCCAGCTGGCCCTGGTCGTGACCTGGCTCTGCAGCCCTGGAGAGAGGTGGAGGGCAGGAGCCGCACCCAGCACACCAGCAGCCTTGGAGCGTGCGTCAGCCCAGCGTGCCACTGCCCCGCTCCAGGCCCAAATGCCCACCGGTGCCCTCTGGGCTGGGGCACTTTCCAGGTTCTGCACATGGCCGGCCTTCCAGAGAGCCTCTACTGGGCCCTGGATTTGGAGGCAAGGGGCCAGGGCCACCACCTCAGACATGGGGACTGAACAGTATCACACTGCAGCTCTTGGCTTCAGCTTCCAGTGGGGCAACAGGGGTATTGCCTTTGAGCTTTTCCAGGATGCAGAGGGGGTGGGCAGCCGCCCCATTCCTGGGGAAAACAGGTGGGGGGCCCCATGCACCTGGGGGCCTCCGCACAGCATGGGCATGGCCAACAGAGGGAGCCCCTGCCCATCACCACCTGAACGAAGGGCTGCGGGGACCTCCCAGGGTGGGAGCTGCCACCTCGAACTTGGCCAAGTGGCATGAGCCTAAGGAGAGCCCCTGACGTCTGCAGGCCTGAGAACACCTCCCAGCCCTGCACAGCCCGGTGTCCCCCTCAGGAGCTGGGGAGGCCACAGACTGGGCCTTGGGAGGGCTGGCCCTGGGGTGGCCGCAGTGCAGACCGGAGCTGCTCACACCAGCAGGGGCACTTGGGGCCTTAGGATGGAGGAGTTGGCTCGTGGGGTCACAAAGAATGCAGAAGGACGGGAGGTCATTCACAAGCGGATGGGTGAGGCTGCTCAAACCCCACTGTGCCCTAGTCAGCAAGACCTTCCTCCCCTCTGTGGCTGGACCGCCTCCAAACAGAAAGAGCGAGAGCCTCCCCTCCCCCTGCTCCCACCTGGCTGGGGTGTGTCTCCCTTGAGTGGACAGAGAAACTGCAGTGCCCCGTGGGACACAGTGACATTCAGCCCAGATGCCCCTGACCACCCTGAACACCTCCTAGAGACCCCCAGCCCCTGCCCTGCCCCAGGGTGCCAACTGGCCGCCACCCCTCGATGCACCTGCTGGGACCCAGACCCGCTGTGTGCACACCATTTCCTGTCCCCAGTCCCTCTGGGGAATCTGTCCCTGACAGCTGCAGTGATCCCCAAGCTCCCCCACTGCCTGTATGTGCCCCACAGGACCTGCATGAACACCTCTTAGGCGAAGAGACAGATACTCCATGTAGATATCCAAGCGCCCCTGCAGGCTGGGGGCCGGCTGCTCAGGGCAGGTGTGAGGCCCAGCGTGGCCAGCCCAGGGCCCCCGGGCCTGCCTAGGAGGTGGGAAGAGTGAGGCTTCAGCCCACCTCCCTGGCTGCAGACCACGGGCCTGCCATGCAACCTCAGCCAGGCCACATCACTGCCACATCGCTACCCCATCACCGAATGCTTGCTGCAAATCCAACTTTTCCAACCGCCCATTCTTTTCCAGGCCTGCAGAGCCGGGCCCTCCTGAGCAGGTGGCCAGAGCACAACGTGGCCCACGCCATCAGCCCCTGCCTTATATCCTGGCAGCCTCCACCACCTACCTTCTTTGAGGGGCTTGCAGAATAACCCCTATGCTGACCCCACCCCAGACCCGTTACAGTCCACTGACCTCTGCCCCACCTGCCACCCCACAACCTCACCCCAGTAATCCCAGTCTGAGGCCTAACCTCCCAAACTCCTCCGGAGGATCCTGGGACTGGATCCCAAGACCAAACCAGAAATGGACACCAGCCACCCACAGATTGGGCAGCAAGGCCCGGGGGCTGGGGACAAGGAGAGCAGCAGGGCCTACACAGAGGTTGGGGCAAATCCTTTCTGGCCTTGGTCCCATGTTCTGTGAAATGGGAGCAAGTCCTGCCCTGCCTACCAGGTCCCTAAGTTCACAGGAACCCGAGAAGCCTAGACAGCCCCCCTTGTGGGAACACACAGCTGTGAGTGGCCCACTGCTTCCCTGGGGGGCCAGGCCTTGACAAATGAGGACTTCCCCCAGCACACAGGCGTTAAAAACTCTTTAATCTTGGGCTTTCTTTAAATAAAACAGAAACATTGCAGCTTTCCCATTGTGGCTGTAAGGCAGATGTCAGCATGGGGGGCAGGCAAGGGATCGGGGCGTTGCTGTGCTCCTAGCTCCAGTGGGAGGTGGGGCACCCGGACAGGGTGAAGGAGGTGGTTCCGGGGCTCCACGGCTCTGGTGCACACCACAGGCTGGCGGATGCACAGGCAGGTGGCCACCTCGTCCTGAACAGCCACACACGGGAGCAAGCAGCGATCCCACCCCCAGGGCTTTGACCCCTGTGTCCCCAGCCAGCCAGGGAGCTAAGGCTCCCTGCTCTGCCCACCCCTGCCTTGCCGTCTGGGCCAGTTTCTGCTTCTCTCCAGGCCTCCCTAGCTGGAAGGCAAGCGATTAGGCAGGAGCAGGCAACTCAGCAGGTGTCCCAGCATCAGGCAAAGCCCAGAAGACCCTTCCTCGGCCCCAGCCCAGGGAGCGAGGCAGCCCCTCAGCATAGGAAGGGAAGAGTCACCAGCAGGGCACATGTTGAGGACGACCCCAGGAGGGTAGACACCTGAGGTGCTGTAGGCCCAGAGACGGTGGGGTCCTACCCACAGTCACAGAGTGCAGCCCTAGAAGCACCCGGGGTGCAGATAAGCGAGGGCAAGGTGCAGAGGGCACCGAGGCAGAATCCCGCTCTCTGCTCTGCTCCCTGCTCAGCAGCAGGCCCCAAGTAGGACAGGAAGCTCACCACCACCCCAGGAGACCCTGTGCCATCTGACCTGCACTGGCCCTGGCCCACCCTCTGGCCATAGGCCCTCCCCGACCCCAGGGGAACCCCCGTGCCCTCTGGTCAGTCTGCCTGGGCCTGCCTCTCCCCCACCCACAGCCACAGGGATCTGCCTCGAAATGCTGTTCCGACCCTTCACAGCTCCTCACCAGGCCGGAATCAGGCCCCAGCCCTGCCCCCAGGACCGCTCTGGCTTCACCCCTCACCTCCATCAAACTCCAGGCTCTGGTGCTCAGGATGGCTTTAGCTGGCCCCTCTGGTCCAAGCACTCTCCCAACTTGAGCCTGTGGAAGTGTGGCTTCATTTGCAGGGTGGGGCCCAGCCCCCCAGCCCCCCAGCGCCCACACGCTGAGGGCCCTGGGCCTCCCATTTTCCTCATCATCTCCACCCCGAGGGCAGAGCTGGGTCAGGGCATCTGTGTGTGTGTCCCCCACCCTGCTGTCCGGAGCCCAGCGTGGGGGGGGAGGGGCGTCGATAACTGGCTGGTGGAGGGAGGGTCTGAGCGTGGGGAGGGGGTGGGCCAAGCCCGCCGAACAGCAGGCCACTCCAGCTGGGAGACAGCCCAGCCCGGCGGGCCCATTCTGCACTCTCTGCCCCCGGCAGGCCCGGAAGGGAGGGCAGGTGCCCCCAGGGTGAGGCCGGCAGGCAGGGCGCGGTGCTCACTGGTCCTTGACGACGTCACTGAGCCCGCTCTCAGCCCTGAGCAGCTGACTGCTGGCCTCGTTGTAGGCCACCCAGTGCCGCAGGTCTTCTGGTAGCTCAGGGGCCTCCACCTGCAGGGGGAGATGGTGACATTCCCACCCGTACCACTGCCAATGGCGATGAGCAGGGGTGTAAGGAGGGGCGCCCCACCAGGGTGCTGCCTTCACACCTCTGGGCCTCTGCTCATGCTGTTCCCTCTTCCTTCTCTTCCAGGCACCCTCTCGGAGGCCCTCAGCGCCTGCACTCCCCCCATGCTAGCGCTCAAGACCCCACCCTCCTTCACCAGCCCCGTCTCCCCAACAGGGCCACACCTGAGCCCTCTGTGTGTCCCCAGAACCCAGGCAAGAGCCTCTGAGGCCAGCTGGTTGGAGAGGGGAGGCCTAGAGAGCTTCGGGAGTCTGGAGCTGGGGAATGGAGGGGTGGGGGTGTGGAGGGGCGGAGGGGCGGCTGTCAGAGCGCCTCTGCTGGCAAAGTGCTGGACAGGGGCTCGCCTGGAGCCTCTCTTTTCTTGGGTGGATCAGGAGAAGCTGGCCCCGCAGCCCTGGGCTTGACTACCCGTCCCCACCCCTGCCCACTCAGCCACACCGCTGCCTTGCTGCACACTCAGCCACCATTTTGTGATGGGGAGGCAGGCACGGTGCGGGGTCCGGCCTGAGAGGTCAGAGGCCTTGCAGATGGGCTGTGGGTGTTCTCAGGAGCAAGGGGAGAAGCAGGGGCAGAAGGGCTCAGAGCCACAGCCCTGGCCTTCCCTGCAGATAGGTGAGCTCTGCTCAGCATCCAGGCCAGGCTTTCGGGAGCACTCTCTTCCCAGCAAGCCACAGTGACCAGCTGTAGTGACTCAGCTGTAGGCCAGCTCTCGCTCCAAGGCCACCCTAGTTTCAGCACGTAGCATCTCTGGGTACTAGGCTCAGATTGCCCTGCACTAAACTCGAGACTCTGTCTGGGGCTTTCCCTGACCCAGGCGCTAGGCTAGGCCAGGCACCGGGGCCCCTCCAGCCACGCCCTGGCCCTCCCATCCGTGGCCAGGCGTCCTCAGGGTATGCCTGCTGAGCGGGGCTACCAGCTCTCTCCAAAGCCCCTTCCAGCCTACACCGGCCACCTGGCACCCTCTCTTGCAGGAAATGCTCCCTCTGTCTTTTAGTTTCAGCTCTCAGTCCCTCGAATAAAAGCCTCCGTGGCCCGGGACATGTCCACATGAAGGGACACATGAAGCATCTCTGTCCCTATGGCATGGGGGACAACCAGGACCTTTGGGGGTGTTCAGAGACAGAGACAAAAACCAGGGAGCTGTGCCCATGGCCCACGGTGCAGCCTTGGGCAGTTCCCCTTGCCTGAGCCTCAGTTTCCCCACCTCTGATATGGGGGAAAGGTTGGCCTCTCACAATTAAGCTGAGCTTGTGTCCCTCCTTGCTCAGGAGGCACCTGTCCAAAGCCAGAGAGGGTGGCGTCCTGGTTTAGGGCACCTAGGGGTTGGGGCAGACCCTGGCTTTGGCATGGAGGCTCCAGGCAAATTTTTGGGAACCTGCCTTAGGCTGGAGCCTGCCCTGGAAACCATCACCGTGGCGGTGCCCTAGCTTGTCCCCAGGGCCCCTGTTGCCAGGCTGCAGTATCAGGCTGTGCTGGAAAGAGCAGGCCCTGGGGAGGGTCCCTCAGCCCTAAGCAGGCACTCAGGTACTCTCCCCAACTGGCAAAGGCAGAAAAGCTTGCAGCTCTCTGGGGCTCAATCTCCCCACCCCAAACCCAGGGGACGGTGAGCCAAACTGTGAAAAAGACAGGGGGAGGGGTGGGGTGTCCTCAGGTCCTTGGGAATTCCCCGTAACCTCCTCTTATTGACACCATCCCTTATATTCAGAACCAAGGACCCGAGAGGGTGGCTCCACACTCCAAGCCACACAGCAGCACCAGGGCTCAGACTCCTGGGAGGGATCTGGTCTGGGGTTCCCTGTACTGGGAACGGTGGAGGGTATGGCATGGAGTCCGGAGGGGCAAGGTTAAGCCGCCACCAGAGGGAAGCATGCTAAGAATGTGCATGAGGAGTTGATTCGGGGACCCCGGGAGCTCCTGGGAAGAATGGGCTTTAGTGAAGGGAGGCCCTGGATCCAAAGGAAAGGGCTGGAGTGGTACTCAGAGGGACAGGGGCACCCCAAGGCGGCACAGGCGGCTGGCCTTCCCTAGGGGAGGGGGCAGAGACCAGGAGCCCTGAGGGCCCTGCGGGGGCCGTGCACCCGGGTCCGGGGAGTGTGTGTGGGGGGGGGGGCGCGGGGATAGAGGGTGCTCACCCGGCGCTTGCACAGGTGCTCCACGACGCGCTCCGGCGAGGTGCCCAGCACGTGCTGGCGGGAGCGCAGCAGCGCGCACACGAAGCCATCGCGCAGGCTGACGAAGCGCGCCTCCACGTAAAAGGCGCGGTCGTCCCAGCCCAGCAGGCGGGTGCGCACCTCGAAGGGCTCGAACAAGCGCAGCGAGCGGCGATAGCGCGCACACGAGGCGGCCAGCACGGCTTGGGCCCCGAGCGCGCGCAGCGCCCCCAGGACCCCGCAGCGGGCCAGGTGCGCCGCGCGCGCCACGTCGGCCTCGCGCAAGTAGCGCGCGTTGTTCATGTGCAGCAGCAGGTCCAGGTCCGACGGCAGCACGCGGCCCGCGTAGCGTTGCTCGGCCAGCAGGTCGCGGACGCGCGGCTGCAGCAGGCGCGCGCGCAGCACGGCGCACGGCACGCGCACCAGGTACCAACCGTCCAGCAGCGCGAAGTAGGCGAGCGCCGCGACCAGCGACGCCACGAGCAGCCCCAGCATCTCGGCGGCGGGCGCGGGGCGCGGGGCGCGGCGGCGGAGGCCACGGCCCTGGTCTCGGCGGTGCCGGTGCCCGCACCGCGCCTGCCCGCTCGCCGGGAGCGCCGCGCCGCCGGAGCGAACCACCTCGCGAGGCCGGCTGGGGAGGGACGCGCCAGGGGCCGCCAGTGCCGCGGGCCAGGGCCCCGCCCCCCCCCCCCCCGGGCCCCCCCCCCCTCCGCGCCCTCAGTGGTCCGTCCTCCCCCACGTCCGCCCGCGTCCCACCCCACTTTTGCTTCCGCCTTGCGCCGCGCCACAGCGCCATCTGGCGGTGGCGCCTCGCACTGCAGGCGCGGAAGCGTCCCGGTGGATCCGCCGCGTCCCCCCCCCACCCCTTCCACCCGCGCCCGGTTGGGAGCCCGAGCCCCTCCTGCCTCTCTCCCAGGCCCTTGAAGACTCGGCCTGGCCTGGGAGATTCGGCCACTGATCTGAGCAAAATCAGAGGCTCCCGCACTTCCCGGTCCAGGTGGCAGGGCTTTGCAAGAGAAACGGACGCAGCGGTCCCCAGCGGCACTGCTTCAAGATTCCCCTGGAAATCGACCCTCCGAATCTCCAGAACATCCAGGGGTACCCCACCTCGGCAGGGCGGCCGCCCCCGTGCCTTTGCGGTGGATTCAGGGTGCATCACGGTCTGGCCCCTGTGGCTTTTTCAGTTCCAGTTTGTAACCTCATTAACCCCACCCCCCGGGTCCTGGTAATCTCAGACTCATTCCCAAGCATTCCCATCCTTGGTCCTCTTGCAAAGGGAGCAAATAACGCCAGGGATGGAGGAGAGGAGTCGCAAATGTAAAGGAATCACGGGTGTTCCCTTAAAAACGAACACAAGTTCGTCTGTCCAGGGGAACACCTCAGCCCCCGGATAGAACCGTGAGGGTCTCTATTCCTCGATATGGAAAGATCCATGTTTGAGAAAGCAGTTTGCTGGGGAGCGTGTACCGTGGCCCAGGTGTGCACACCCGCGGCATGCACCTGCGCGTGCTTGCACAGGAAGCGTCCCGCAGATGGTGCAGACACTAGTCTAGGGTGTGGGGGTCTGAGTCCCGCACTCCCTTCTTCCTGGCCGTTCTGTAGTAAAGGACGGGATGGTGAGGGGAGAGGGAGATTAGGGTCCCACCCACACCCTGCCTTGGGCCAGTGGGCTGCTCCTGCAGGTGGCTCCCCCCCTGCTGTCCCCACCCCAAGAGGAGGAGCCCCCATCGGCCCTCCGTGCTGGAGGACCACTGCCCCAGCTTGCTGGGTTGGGAGGGGCTCTTGCCCCTCCTTCTGTTGTCTGGAGGGCGGGGGAGGCTGGCCCCCCTCAGGCGCTCAGCCTGAGGCTGCATGAACTTGGGGACAGCTCAGGAGGTCAGAGGATCCCCTGGTTCCGGGACATGGAGAACCCAGCTGGGCCTCCCACATCACAGGGCCTGCCTGCCCTCTCCCCTCACCCGGGCCCAAGTATTTCTAACCCAGGAGCCCAGGACAGGGTCTGGGGGTCTGGGGCACTGCCTCACCGCCCTGAGTCTCAGCCCCAGGGAGGAGGACCCTTGCCCAAGGGTGTGGCTGACGTGTGGGCCACTGTAGGCTCCCTACCCTGCTCAGTGGACTGTGTGGCCCGTCCCTCTGGACTTCCAGGCCCCCCAGAGCCCCTCCAGCCACACCGCTGTTTGTGAGATCCTCTCTCTGTGCTTTATTCTTTTTCAAGCTTCTTCTGCTAACATGCTACATATTTCTCTGTTTATCCTTTTCACCTAACCCCATTGTCCTGTAAGCTCCGTGATCTGGGGTGGCTCTAGGGCATCAAGATAGGTCGGGGAGAATCCATCCAAGCCCGGGCCACTGCTGTTTCTGGTGTGCCTGGAACAGTGCCTGGAACATGGTAGGTGTCTGTTCTGGGCAGATGTCCCCGGTGTCCTCTATGGTCACCCGGGCAGGGTCGATGAGTCTGGGCCCCACAGCTTCAGGGCACAAAGTACCACCAGAAGCCCAGTCCTGAGTGCCCACCAGTCCTCAGTTTCCAAGCCCCAGCCCAGCTCAGACCCTAATGGGCCTAATGCTCTGCCCAGGGCCGCCCAGTTCTGGGGTGCCCTCCCAGGAAACAAAGGCCCAGCCCTGAACCCTGGACCCTGGACTGGAGCCAAGCCAGGTCTGTGTGCTGAGTGTGGCTTGGGCCCCAGAGGGGCATCGTGGGAGAGACCAGAGCCCACAGCTCCTCCACAGGAGCTGGGCGCCTGGGCTGGGAAGGGAGTGGGGAGAATCAGCACTCAGAGCAGGGAACTCTACCCTTCCGATGGAGCGACCTGGGACTCCAGTGTGGCTGCCCAGCACAGCCCTGCACCCGAACCCTGACTTCCATCTGGGGACACGCAAGAACAGAGCTCTCTGCCACCAGGTCAGGGGGACTTTATTAAGGGCCTCCTGGGTGCTGGGATTCCTGCCCCAGGACCCCCATGGCTATGGGGAGCTGGACCCCCCTCCACACCTCATCTCTGGGCCTGTGGGACCTCACATTCCCTGCCCCTAATTCTACTCAGCCTTCATGGCGCCCTCCTGAGTGCCTGCTCCTTGCTGGTTGCAGGGGACACCATGGGTGGAACATGGCTCAGATGATGGAGGGGGTGGGGCAGGGAAGGCTTCCTGGAGGAAGCGATGCCTGAGCAAGGGTTAAGGAGTAGGCTGCAACAAGGGAGTTGGATGGACCGCATGCAGGCTGGGTTCTATTGACTTGGAACAGTGCCACATCAATAGAACCCAGCCTACTGAGCAGCAGGAGCTGGGCAGGGCTTCTGGAGGGAGCCATGGCAGGCTGGAAAAGGCAGAGGGGCATGGGCCACCTGAGTTAGGGTCTAGGAGGGGCCTCAACTGGGCCAGGTGTGTGCAAAGAGTGCTCCAGGGCCCCTGGGCACCGAGAGCCCGTGTGGGTCACAGTGGGGTCCTCCCGGATCCTACAGCCTGCTGGGGCCCCGGAGCAGCAGGCCACCGGGAGCGGTGAGCAGTGTGAGTGTGACAGCAGCTGGCTGCAGGGCGTGGGCCCTGTTGGCGTTGCACAGGTCAGTGGAGCAACACGTGATGTTCTTCTTGTCTGTGTAGTAGTTCTGCGAGTCCTCCACACAGTGTGAGCGGCAGCCCTTGCTAATGACTGTCACGATGCCAACAGCACCTGGGGGTCGGGATGCTCAGCTGGGTCTGGGTCCTGGACACTCACCCACTGGCCTTGTCCCCACTCCCATGGCCCTCTTTCTGTCCCCTAACTACCAGTCTATAGTCACTCTGGGTGACGACCTCAAGACTGCAGTGTCAGGGCAAGTGCAGGGGCTCATCCACATCCACATGCCCAAGGCAGCCAGACCTTCTGCTGGGCACTTAAAATGCCTAATGAATGGGTGAATG
>NW_027397067.1:81796833-81811751 GCF_003265705.2 Callorhinus ursinus | reverse complement strand
TTTTGTCTGTACCCCCCGCACAGGAGGATGAGGTGTGTACACCCGTGTTCGTGTGGCCTGAGTCTCAGTGCTTATGTTAAACTCACAAGGCTGGAACCCGCCTTAATTCTCTTGCTGTACGAGGTGACCTTTTGGTTTAAGAAATTGTTCCAGAATATCCGGTTATCTGAATTTCAGTTTTAAAAGGAGTTTTGTCTCGCAGGCGGGACCACAGTGTTTTCAACTACTGAATGTCACCCTGCACACATCTTGCATACACCCGCATGTCAGGAAGAGGAAACATCTAGAATCCTCCGTTTCAGGGGCGGAGCCTGCAGGAGGCCTTTCTGGGCGGTTCCCCCTCCTGCCCTCTGCTGTGCTTGGACTTAGTCTCTCATGGTGGCCTTTACTTCCCTCTGCTGCCGGGAGGGTCAAGCCGTACACTGTCATTGCTGCCCTGGAAGCAGGATGAAGATAGATCCCTGAAGGAGCAGCGTGCTCACCTGGCAGACCAGGAGGCTGATCCAGAAGGGGGAAGGGATGTGCCCAGAGCTGGCTGGTGATGGGCCTAGAGTTAGTCTTCGGGGTTCTTGCTACATTTGAATAAACATCATTTCTCTTGAGTTGTGTTCTCAAAGAGCTACATTTTTATGCTCCACACACGAGTCGTCCTGTGGCCTCAGCATCTGCACAAGGTGGGAAGACACAGCCAAAGTAAGGGTTTGGGTGGGAGGCAGTGGGGAGTTGCTCGAAGCCCACCTGTGAGGACTGCATGCCTTCCATTGCAGGACGGGATGACTGGCGGTGAGCTGGCTGTAGCCTCCCTGGCGATCTGCCATCTCTCCTGGGTGAGAGGGGCCAAGTCATGAAGGAACTGAGGGGACATGGGCTGTGAGAGAGGAGATGGGACTGTCCCAGCAAACACTGCACTGAGTAGACCAGCAGGGCCGGTCACTGCCGGCAACAGGCTGGAGGATGTTGGTGTCATAGCAGGCAAAGTGCGGTGGGGATGTGATTCCCGAAGGATCCAGCAAGGCTACCTCTAGTCTCAGCCCTGCAAGTCTGCTCAGCGCCGCAGGGAGGGTCAGGAGAGGATGGAGTTGTCCAGCCTGAAGGAGCTGTGGTGACCGAGAGGTCGCTGGAAAGAACCCGTGTGCCCAGCTGGGCAGCCTCCCGGACGCTGCGTGCTCGGGCCAGCTCCCGTGTCGGTTGCCCCTACAGCACTGTGGCTTCTGCTGCAGCTTCCCTGTGCACCTGAAGTCCAAAGTGCATGCCTGCAGGTCGCCCAGGCCCGCGGTCTGTAATGTTCTTTCTTCCCCTGTTCTGCCTTCCAGTTCCTAAAGCACGGCGTCAGACAGTGCCGTGAGCCCGGAGAGGCATCCTGCGGAGATGTTACAGCCTCGCGTAGCCAGAAGCCAGCTCCCGGGACCCCTCGACGCTCTGGTCCACATTTGAAGGGAGGAGCGGCCACCGTCCCCCTCAGAGAAGGCCAGGAGTTCCAACGGTGTGGACACGCCCAGGGACAGTGTGACACGAGTCGTCTCTCCTGCAGAGAGGCAGGGAGGCAGCAGCATCGCTGTCACTGGAGGGGGGATCAGAGGAGGAACTGTGGCTCGTGGTGGCCCAGGATCAGTGGAACGGGACAGGCCGGTGAGGGAGCAGAGCACAGGGGGAGGAGAGGCAAGGAGTCCGCCAGGACCCCCTCCCACGTGTGTCCTCCCCAGCCCCTGGGGACAAGCCACTGCCCCCCATGGCCTCCAAGCAGGCCGCTGGGCGGAGCCCAGGGGAGAAGCGCAAGAGGGTGGTGCTGACCCTGAAAGAGAAGATTGACATCTGCACGCGCCTGGAAAAGGGGGAGAGCAGGAAGGTGCTGATGCAGGAGTACAACGTGGGCATGTCCACCCTGTACGACATCAAGGCCCACAAGGCGCAGCTGCTGCGCTTCTTTGCCAACTCAGACTCCAACAAGGCCCTGGAGCAGCGTCGCACCCTGCACACGCCCAAGCTCGAGCACCTGGACCGGGTCCTGTACCAGTGGTTCCTGGGGAAGCGGGCCGAGGGCGTGCCCGTCTCAGGCCCCATGCTCATTGAGAAGGCCAAGGACTTCTATGAACAGATGCAGTTAACGGAGCCCTGCGTGTTTTCTGGCGGGTGGCTCTGGCGTTTTAAGGCCAGGCACGGCATTAAGAAGCTGGACGCGTCCAGCGAGAAACAAGTGGCCGACCACCGAGCAGCCGAGCAGTTCTGTGGCTTTTTCCGGAGCCTCACGGCCGAGCACGGCCTGTCCCCTGAGCAGGTTTACAACGCCGATGAGACCGGCCTTTTCTGGCGGTGCCTGCCCAATCCCAGCCTGGAAGGTGGGACAGTGCCCGGCATCAAGCAGAGCAAGGATAGGCTGACTGTCCTCATGTGTGCCAATGCCACCGGCTCCCACAAGATCAAGCCCTTGGTGATTGGGAAAGGCGGCGGCCCCCGGGCCTTTGGGGGCATTCAGCACCTGCCTGTTGCCTACAAAGCCCAAGGTAACGCGTGGGTGGACAAGGAGATTTTTTCGGACTGGTTCCATCATATCTTCGTTCCGTCGGTGGTGGAGCACTTCCGGGCAGCGGGTCTGCCCGAGGACAGCAAAGCCATTCTGCTGCTGGACAACGCCCGCGCCCGCCCGCGGGAGTCCGAGCTGGCCTCCGGTAACATCTTCACCGTCTTCCTGCCCGCCACCGTCACCTCGTTGATTCAGCCCATGGACCAGGGCATTCGGAGAGATTTCATGAGGCACTTCATCAACCCCCCCGTCCCACTGCAGGCCTGCCACCCCCGCTACAGCATGAACGACGCTGTCTTCAACGTGGCCTGCGCCTGGAGTGCCGTGCCCCGTGACGTCTTCAGCCGGGCCTGGAGGAAGCTGTGGCCCGCGGTCACGTTCGCCGAGGGCTCGTCTTCGGAGGAGGAGCCGGAGCGCCTCCGAGCGAAGCCTCACGATCAGACTTTTGCACACATCCTGGAGCTGGGAAGAGAGGCCCCGGCCCGCCCTGGCAGCCGGCTTCCCCGGGGCACGGCTGCAGAGCAGGGCGGGCTGGGTCGTGTGGCTGGAGAGGGCCTGGCCCCGGCTGCCGGGAGCCCGGAGCAGGCCGAGAAGGACGGTGACGAGGCGGCCTGGGAGCAGGCGGCCTTGTCCTTTGACGCCGTGGTGCGCTTCGCTGAGGGACAGTCCTGCTTCACGGCGCAGGAGGTGGGGCAGCTGCGTGCGCTGCGCTCGGTGTTTGCCAGGCAGAGGCAGGTGAAGCGGCGGCGTGTGGCCCTCAGGGCCATGGTCAAACTCGAGGCCCCCCAGGAGGCCCCCCCTCTGCCCTGCTCCTCCACGGCGGGCGAGCACTGACGTCGGCGCATCCCTCACCTGCGGGCCGGAGCTTGTCCGGGAGGTCGGGATGCCTGGTGTGGGCTCTCGGCCGCTCGGGATGGCCCATCCCCGCGCGTCTGGTTCATCGCGGGCTTACCATGTTTTCCGTCCTGGCACGTCAGTGTGAGCAGCCGCTCCGGAAGGGTCCCGTGCACCCGAAGCCGAGCGGAGCGTCCCGTGGCCAGAAGCCAGGACCGTGCCAGGCAGATTCTGGCCTCGTGTTTGCCAGCTGAGCCCTGCTGTGTGTGTGGGTGGAGATGTCTGTCCATCCAGGAGGAGCAAAGCCGGCCCTTGGGCCAACTGATGGCAGTACCTGCAGCCACTTGCCAGGGCTAGTGTTTCCCTGGGCCCACCTGCCTTCCCCTTGGGGCGTGGTCTGTGGTGTGGCGCCGTCCCTGAGTCAGGTGGGCGCTCCTGTCTGTGGCTTTATAGGTGGCGGGTCGTCACTTCAGCCATGAACTCATTTAGCTGCGCCAGCCTCCTGCAAGTTCCTCCGTGTTGCCAGGAGGTCTCACCCCTTGGGCTGGGACCCCAGGGCGTGGGGGCCGCACATCGGGTTGGCACGGCAGAGTCGCTTCCCCTAACGCAAGCAGGACTGTCTGCCCAGGCCTCCCGTTGCCCCGAGGGGGCCCTGGCGCACTGTGGGCATGTCCAGCGTCCTGGTGCCGAATCTACTCCGTTGTCCGAGCCCCCGTTGTGCAGGAGTTCGTGCTGATCGCCTGCATGTCACTGAGTTTGCTGAGGCGTTCAGAAATGTGTCTTAGGCGTGCACTCGTGACCCTGCGTAAGATGAGCTGTTTGGATTTCCAGCTGTGTTTGAACTTCGGCGTTGGCTGTTCATGCCTCAGTACCCCGTGCGGGGAAGAGCCGGCTGCACGGCTTGGTTGTGGGAAGATTGTGGCTCCCTGCTGCCCGTAGCCTGGACTGGCCCCCGGGGACAGCGGCACACCCTCCTTGCGCGCATATGGGGGGCTGTGACCTTCTGTCTTTCACCTCTGCGCCCTGGCATTCCGGCCTGGCCGTTCGGCCAGCTCGTGGTTCTCAGGCCGCCCCCCGCCCCCGCGACGTTTGGTTCACTGTCCACTCCTCTGCTGTGTGTGCATCTTCCCAAGCATAAGGCGACGGTTGTTGCTGCCACAGTGTCACCCTGTGGACGTGCGTGCTTTCTGCTTCAAATGCAGGGCTGAAGGTTGTGAACTGAGCAAGGCCATTTTTCAGAGCGTCGTTGTAGAGCCTTCAGGCCAAATTGCCTCAGGGCTGTGCTGCCGTTGCGCCCTTTTCTTCCTGTGCCCAGGGTGACATCTGTGCATCCGTGTGGTTGGCTGCCAGTTCGGACTCATGTGGCCCTGTGGTGTTGAATTGCAGCTGCTTGCGGTGTCACGGGACGTGAGGTGTCAGGGGTCCCTGGAGCGCCTGTCCTCATGTCGGTGTAGGTGATGGCGGCCCGGAGAGGCGGCCGGATGCTGAGGAGCTCCCCCGTGCTTCTCGAACAGTGGGACTTCACTGGCTGGGTGCAGCCAGGGGAGGGGCAGGACACGTGGGGCTCCTGGGTCCCCTGTGGAGGCTTTGTCCCATCAGACTGTAGACCCCAGGCCATGGATTCGTGACCTGCCCCTGTCCTGGCTGTTCTGTGGCCGGTCAGTAAATGCTTGTCATCGGACAGCCTGAGGGGTGTCTGTCCTCAGAGCTCACCTTTCAGAAGCAGCCACAGAGCACGGCACCAGCTCGAACCCTCTTGCTGCTCGGGAGGTTCTGGGGCAGAGCAGGCTCTGGCCTCCCCTGCCTCCCTCTCTGATGGGCAGCACGCTTCTCTGCATGTGGCCTCTGCTGCTGGCTCGGGCGGAGCCAGGTGCCGCAGCCAGCCACGGAGCCACATGTGGGTGGTGGCAGAGGCCCAGGGCCCAGCGAGGCTGTCTGGGGAGCTGTGCGGCCCGGCGGCTGGTGAGTGCCTCCACCCCATCCCGCCGCCCACCCTGCCCTCTGGGAGCCCCTCCCAGCTGCTCCGCTCAGCACTTCCTGCCCGGCCTCTCAGGCTCAGGGGTCAGAGTGCTTCTGCCTCAGAATCCTTCCCAAGCAGTTCTGGGTGGAGCCCGACTAGACTGGATGTGAAATCGGAGCCAGTGCGACCAGTGCCCCCTTCTTTCCTCTCTGACCATCGCGGAGGCACCTTCCGGAGGCCTGGGCTCTGTGTCCCCCACGAGCATGAGGCTCAGAGTCCCAGCGGTAGGGTCCACGGGTGCGGCGTCTGGGAGGCCTCTCCATCCCGTTGGGCCATGCTTGCACCCCTCCTGGCTAGTCTTTCCTGGGCCAGAAGGCAGAGCCTTTGGAGGCAGCTCAGGACCCTTGGAGTCGGATTGGATGGCCCTGGAGGAAGGGGGGCAGAGGCAGGGGTAGGCGGCCACGCAGACTGCGTGCTTCCCCGGGAGCCCGGGGTGCGCGGGAAGCAGAATTTGGGGCAAACGGTACCCGCCACTGCTGCCCTCAAGGGCCAGCCTGAGCTGCTGTGGGAAGCGCAGGTGCCAGCTTCAGCGGCCTTTCTCGGTGTGCAGATGTGCTCACGCTTCATCCATCATTGAGCATAGAGTGTGGCATGTGTTCACTGCTGGCTCTGTACTGGCCATTGTGCTTGGCCCAAGGCCGGAGGGTGATCAGACAAGGCCCCTTCCTGCCTCCGGAGGGCGAGGGCTTACCGACAGGGCAGGAAGCTGCTGGGGAGACTGGGACATAGGTGAGGGGCGGAAGGTGGCTCGAGGTGTCAGTGGGTCCCTAAGGGCGGGAGAGCACAGACAGCTTCCTGCCTGCCTCGGGTCCCGCCGGCAAGTGCAGGAGGGTGACCCAGGGTGGTGAGGCAGCTCCGCACGTGGAGCCAGGCTCCTCTGCCGCTTGGGACCTGTGGCTCCCGCGTGTGTTTCAAGACCGTTCCAGGTCCCACCCTGGTGTCTGCTGCTTCCACCTCTCAGCCACAGGAAGCACACTTCCTCTGAGCTGCCCCTCTGCCGACACGCGTCACTTCTGCTCCAGTCCTTTGAGCCGGGTCACGGTCCCACAGGCCCCACCGGCCACTGGGGCATCTGGGCAGTGTGGCTGGAAAAGGGAAGGTGCGCACCAGGGAGCCATCTGGGAAAGCCGGGCCGGGTCTCCTGACTCCCCCCTCTGCCACGCCCTCTCCAGCAGCCGCGTTCTGGCCTCAGCCCCTCTCTGCAAGGACACAGCGGGCAGATGCACCGGGAGGGCCCGGCGTGTGGAGGATGGACGCAGGCAGCCCGTGGTGGTCTCGGCTTGGGTGGGGGCTCCACGCGGAGACCAGCCCCGGAGAGCTGGGACTGCCATCCTCCACCCCCAGAGCTGTCAGAGACGAACAGCCTTGTCCGGAGAGGCAGGCTGTGACCCAGTCCCCTGCCCACCACAAAAGGACTGACTTCGCTTGCATGAGGTTCAGGGGTGCTCGCAAAAGAGGGAGCTTGTAGAGAACAGCATGTGGGAGGAGCAGTGGATTGACTGGTGACGGGCTGAGCTGTGTGCTGGCTGTGGGTCAGGAAGACTCTCACTAATCCTAGGAGCTGTTCTTCCAAAGGAGCCAAATTTACTTGGATTAGGCTCTGAAACCTTTATGCCCAGGGCGTGACTGGAAAACCCAGGGCAGTCTGCCAACAAGGAGCGGCGCCGAGGAGCTGGTGTGGGCCGGGAGGACGGTCCAGCTTTGCCGGAGCCGCTGTCCTCCCAGGATGACTGTGGGCCAGCCCAAGGCTGCACCCCTGGAGGCAGCAGAGGCCGGAGCAAGGGCTGCGGGGGCAGGGAGAAGCCCAGTGCCACACCAGCAAACAAAGTGAGGGACAGTAATGCAACCCGGCGGGGTGGCCAGGGCCCAGAACTGCGGCAGTGCACTCCCCGGAGTGACCCGTTTCCCACCCGAACGTGCAAACAGGTATGGCTCAGACTCCAGGAGAAAAGTAGTAGGCTGCAGAGCCGGCGGGCGCTGGACTTAACAGGAAGATACTCGAACTTGGCCCTTCTGCACATGGTTGGGGGGGCGTGGGGTGAAGGGAGAGACTGGTGATGGCACGTCACATAACATCAAGGGGAAGATGAGAACGATCACACCTAGAAGAACCGAGTGGGGGTTCCGGAGCCGAAGAGTATGAGAACCGAAGTGGAGAGTTCCCAAGGGGCTCAGCAGCCGCTGTAAGCTGGCAGGCGAAAGAACCTGTGACCTCGACTGACCCGGAGCCCTAGGTGACCACGCAGGGCAGGGACGCCCATGTGCCACCAGAGCCCCAGGGGGAAGAAGGGAACAAAAAATACACGGTGCCCGAAAAATCCCCACGTTCATCTACAAATCAGGCCCAGTGAGCTCCAGTGGGACCAACGGTGTGATCCACAGAGTCGGGAACACAGGGAAAGCTGTCCCCGTCCCGAGGACACCCAGCGGGGCTGGCGGCTGAGCTCAGTCGGGGACGGTGTGGCCCGAGTGCTCAGGAAACTCACGGCCAAGACTCCCGCGTCTGCCAAAGCGCGCTCTCAGAATAAAGTGAGTGGACGATGTTTGTAGATGCACAAAAACAGAATTTGCTGCTGGTGGGCCCGCCTTCCAAGAAATGGTAAAGGAAGTTCTTGGGGCTCAAAGCAAGTGACTCAAGACAGTAAATCAGATCCACTCAGAACTAAGCCCTGCTAAAGGCAGTTCTGTCCTCAGGGGAGACAGGGTCCACTTGACGTTGGACACCTTTGGGGTTACGGGCACCAACCCCCTGCTGCCCTTTCCTCTGGCAGCTCCTGCTGCTGCTGCTTTATTTTTATTTTTATTTTTTTAAGATTTATGTATTTTAGAGAGAGCATGAGCGGGAGGGGCCGAGGGAGAGAGCATCTCAAGCAGACTCTGCCCAGCACAGAGCCAGACGTGGGGCTTGATCCCATGACCCTGAGCTGAAGCTAAAAGCCAACGCTTAACTGGCTGGCCACCCAGGTGCCCCTGGCAGCTTCTTGAAAAAGCCTGTCATTCCATAAAGTGACAATCTTGGGTTCATCATGTTTGTAGATGTGCCCTGTGTCACAACCATACTGGAAGGGTCTCCGGCAGGAAGTGAACACGTCCACATCCAAAGAACATTCTGGTTGGCCTGAGAGCAACCACTTAGGAGAGAACTCAAGAGTCATGAACAAACCTGTTAGAGAAATTTAAGTGCTACGTTAGAAGAAACTGCAAAAGCCGCAGGTGAACGGAGGGACAGAAAGACGCGGGACCCTCAGCTCGGGGACCTGCCACGCCTCCCTGACCCTTGCTGAGCTTGGCAGTGTGGTCCCCGCCACACAGAGCAGCCCCGAGGCCCTGCGCGGCCCCGGACCTCGGCTTCTCCCGCAGAGCCAGCGGCAGCTGCTGGGACCAAGCTGCTGCAGGCGGGGCTGCGCTTCGGGCCTGAAGGGCGGGTGCTGCGGTGGCCGCTGGCCACTGTGGCCGCCACGAGTGCTCGGAGCTGGCCAGGACCCGGGAAGGGCACTGTGCTCACCACTGCCACGTCAGGCCGCATGGCACTTCTAGGCACACGGATTTATGTAAAATTGACCGTTCTCCGCAAACTTGCCTTAGAGAACTTGTTCTGTATTTTGGTGCGGAAGCATATCTCGTGGGCACCCACACAGGGCAGCGTGCGCTTCTCATGCCCTCTCCCCGCGGGGGCCCAGAGGGCCTCCAGGCCCCCCGCACCCCGTCTTCACCTCCGTGTCAGCAGACACCAGCCCCCACACCACCCAGAGCGCCGTCCTTGCCCTCTGCTGGCAAGTCCTGGGCTCAGGCAGCTGGAGCGAGATGAGAAACAGTGGCCTCCACGTCCCAGGGAGACCTGGGAAGGGAGCTTCAGAGGTGAGGGGCCCCGTCTGAGCAGGGGCAGGCAGGGTGGGATGGCTCTCCACGGTGGACTCGGGAGGCGTGGACTGCCTCCTCCCCAACCCAGGGCACACTTTCCAGCCTGAGGCTGGGTATGCTCCCTGCTCAAGACCCGGGACCCTTGGCGTCTACATCTGTGGCCGTCCACCTACACTGGGGAGCTCCGGGAGGTCGGGACAGGCTTTTCCTTACCGGCCCCCGCACTGGGCTGCCACAGAGGAATGTTCAGGAAGGTGGGGGCGGGGCAGCAATTCTTACAACTGGAAAAAAACCTGCTAAAGCCCAATGTGGCTTCCGTGGCTGGGAGCCACGGCACAGGAGGTGCGGCTCTGGCCGTCCAGTCCTCGAGGCTGAGCGTGCGTCCCACCCTTCAGGCCCAGAGACGCACAGGGAGGCAGGAGGGAGAGGGAGCCGAACCAAGTTAGGGCCCCAGCTAAATGCTCGTCAGAGAAGGAGGGGCAGTGTCGTTCCACCTGAGCCAATGTGGACTTGGGAGCCAGCAGGAGCCCGGGACAGTCTTGTGTGCGGAAAGGTGGCTCTCCCAGTGCCATTCAGGACCCTTACTCATTTATCCAGCCTTTATTGAGGCTTTTCATGCCCCGGGGGCTGCCTGGCTGGTGGGACAGAGGTGAGCAGGGTGAATGCAGCCTGAGAGAGGTAGGCCACCGAGCAGAAGGTTTGGGTTTTAGGAAAGGCTTGGGGGAACTGAGAGGGCTTCATGGAGGTGGTGAGCTTGGAAGTGGGCCGGGGAGGGTGCACAGGAGTTCTCTGGCTGAAATTGGGAACTAGGCCTTGTAGGCAGACAAGGGCTCGGGGAGGCTGCTGCAGGGCAGGAACAGCCCCCAGGTAGGTCAGCCACCCGGCAGGACAGACAGGATACTTGGTCCCGGCAGGTGGGGTCATGGTGGTGTGAGAGGGTGGTCTCTGGGCTGCCTCCCGCCCAGCCCTTCCCCTCGGTGCTCTATCTGGGCTCCTTCCCAGCCTGTCCCCATCAGGGAGCCCCCACTGAGGTGCTGCAGCTCTACATCCAGGGAGCGAGGGACACCTTCACCTGGCTGAGGTGGTGACTCCAGGACTGAGACCCTCCAGTCTACAGCAGGGACTCTGGGAGAGGCAGAATCTCAGGGGATGGCCTGTGCCCTGGGGACCTGAGTTGACTGGGGCTTAGGGACTGGAAGAGCCTCGGATGGACAAGAGGGAGCCCGGGCAGGAGAGCTAGGGCCTCGGGATTCTGACCGTGGGACTGGCTGTGGCGTTCCCCTGCCAACGGGTGCAGGGTCCCCATGTGGCTGTGACCCACCGGCATCGGACACCAGAGCACAGAGGTCACCAGGCTGCCCAAGCCCAGGAGAAGCCCCACAGAGGGCCAGTGGCCTGGGCCCAGCCCGGGTGGGCTCAGCACCTGCTCTGCCACAGGGGCTGAGGGACTTGAGACGAACATAGCCTTCTCTGGTCCTTAGGCTCTCTTGGAAATAAGAAGAGGTCTGTGGCCTGCCAGACCCCCTCCAGTGTGGACAGGTGGTGGGCTGGGGGCTTAAGGGGAGAAGTGAAGGGGGGCGGGCCCCAGGCTGTTGTCACTCATCAAGAGGCTGCCCAGCTGAGGCCAGTTCCCTCTTTGGGCAGCTGCCAGATGGGCCCGGCCCTGTCCCAGGCCTGGCCGTGTCCCCCCTGGCCAGCCCCAGCGGCTGGAGGCACTCTCCTCAGTCTCGGGGTCTTCTGGCTCTGCGCTGTCTGTCTGGGCCCTGCTGGGCCCGGGGGACCCAAAGAGGACCCCATGTCCTGGTTGGCCTGGGCCGGTCCTGGTGGGCACCTGGTGTCTGGGCACAATCCTTAATAGCATCCTTTCACTCTCCAGGGCCTGGGTTTGGACGGTGCATCTCATGGGGACACCCTGCTGAGGCCCACTCTTCACACGATGCCCCCACCCCTGGTCGGGCAGATGGGCCATCTGATGCTACAGGAGCTAGCCTCAGCCTGGCCCATGTGTCGGGGGCCATTGTTCCAAGGTCCACCTTGAAATGTGGACCATGACCTCACTAGGCTGGGGGGGCCTAGAGGCCCACAGGTGGTGACTCTCCCCCAGGGATGGGCCTCCAGCAGGAAGCAAGGGGCAGCAGGGAGGCTGTTACCCAGGTGGGGTGTGGGCATCTGCCCTGTGGGTAGGAGTGGAGGTGAGTGTAGACCAGGGGGCCCTTGACGTTGGGAGCCAGGGGCCTGCAGAAGCTAACCGGTGGCTTCCAGATCTCTAGGCTGGGCAGCAGACCTTCCCCACTGCCCCCACCCTGAGCTTGATGGGCTTACTACTCCAGTCGGTGGGACCCTGGGGGGGGTGGAGGCTCCAGTGGTCTCTCTGTGTCCCCGACAGTCTGCACACCCCCCCCCACTGGCGGGTATGTCCTCAGCCGGCCCGAGGCCTCGGATGGGCAGCCGGATGCCGTGGAGTGAGGGCTCTGGAGCCTGGGGTGGTCGCTAAGCAGGGGCCAGCCTGCACCCTGAGGAGGGGAGCTCCGCTGGGCCACCGTCTATGGCCTGGGTGTCGGGGCCAGGATGGGCCTGCACAGAGGGGCCACCCCGGTCCTCACACGGCCTTCCAGTCTCCCAGCGCTGTGGTGCGGCCACGGCGGGCTTCTCCCCAGCCGAGTCGGCTCTTCCTGCCAGCTCCCAGCCGGCCCTCCTTCCCCGCCTTTCCCCTCTCTCGCTTCCCTTTCTGGGGTCCCAGCCTGCACCCTGTGGTGGGACGGCCCCACCCCAGATCAGCCCCACTCTCACCTCCCTGCCACTTCTCTGCCAGCCACGTCCTCCTTCCACTGCAGGTTCCAGAGGCCCTGCTGCTGCAGAGGGCAAGGCTGGGGGTCCTGGCTGGAACGGGGGAGACAAACATGGAGAGACATGCAGCCCGTGGGGGAGGACTTGGGCAGGGGCTGCGGGAGCTTGGCCCCAGTGGCCGGTGGTAGGAGGTGCCTGAACTAGGCCTGGGGTTGTCTGGTGGGGGAGGCCCTGGCCAGGGCAGGTGTGCGAGGTGCTGGGTCCCTGGGGCCCGCCATAACACACTTCCTCTTCCTTACTGAATAAGGTATTTTGCCCCTTTTCAGGGGGCAATCGTTTTAATAAAGTGCTTTTTTTCTGTGAGTGCAGAGTGCAAGACTTCCCCCTAGCTCAGGAACGTGCCTGTTGCCAGCAACTCCAGTGAGGGCACCCATGAATCTCCTCTTACTTGTGGCTCCAAAAACGAGGCCATGGGCTCTCACTGTGCCTCATTCTTTAATTAAACAGATACTGGAACAGCAGAGAGGGGCCAGAGTGTCAGGGCAGGGGAGGGGTCGGCGGGAGGGCAGCTTCTGGGAGGGAGGAGCCTGGGGCTGGGGGGAACGTGCCGGGGGTCTCCCAGGGCCCTGGCAGGTGCTGGCCCTCTGGCCTCCCTATGTGGGGTCAGCAGCTGCTCTGCAGGACCCCCGGCCAGCCTCTCCCTCCTGCTGCTGGGCCCCTCACTCACCCCTGCTGCCTGCCCCATCTCACCATTCCTAGACCAGGAGAGCCCCACAGCACACCCACAGGCTTCTGACTGCAGCCCCCCCCCCCCGCCCTGTCATTTGTGCAGGATGCATTGCCCTGCAAGGAGACCCATGTCCCCCACTTCCCAAGGACAGAGGATTTAGATGCGCGCACTCTACTGCAGCTAAAACAATTAATAAAACAGCCCTTCTCTTGATTGAACTTAAAGTGTTCAATTAATTGAATTGTATTCTCTAGCTGCTGTCTGCCAGGTAATGAATGCATCACGGGCCTCTCTCATTAGTAGTCACGTTTTCTGTCTCCACTCTGAGTGCCGTCTGGGCAGCCCTGGGTGATCCCCTGAGCACAGAGGAGGGGCCCTGAGTTGGGATTTCTGTGCCACTGTTTCGGGGACAGGCGTGTGGCCCTTTGGTTTTGAGTCTTCCTTGGCGGCCCCAGTGAGGCCCCAGGGGTGTGGCCCTGCCAGGGGCTGTGCTTGGGGACTCTCCACGGAGTGCCAGGGCACTTCATGCCACAGAGCATGTTTGGAGTGAAGAAAAGTTCTAGAGATGCTAGTGAGGGGTGCACGGCATCGTGAATGTGATCAGTGCCACTGAGGATGGTGAAAATGGTGTGTCTGTTTTGCCACGATGAGTACAGAGTTGTAAGAAATGGAAACAAGGGCCTAGTGGTCAGGACCTGGTGACTCTGGGCTTGAGGCCGTGGGCAAGCCGCAGCGGAGAGGTGGGGCCGCCGAGAGGCCAGCCCTAGCGGGCCGCTGGAGGAACAGGCACCCAGGGCTGGGGACGCCTGGGGACTGCAGCCTGAGGAAGCAACGCAGGGTGTGGGGAGACGTTCCCTAGCCCATCCCTCTCATCTTGCCTCCCCGTGCCCTTCAGCAGCCCAGCCCCCAGTCCACAGGGACACAAGCCTGGGGCAGACCAGGGCTGACCTTGCAGGAGGGACTGGCCAGAGGGGCCTTGGGGCTGGCGCAGTGGGGAAGCGCTGGGGGTCTTTTGCTCGGTCCTTGCGTGAGCAAATGTTTACTGAACACCGACTGTGGGCAACCTAGGCCTAGAGGAACAGAGGTCAGACACCCCTCCTGCCCCTCCCCTGCTAGAGCAGGAAGAGGCCCTGGGGGGCAGGGCTCTGGGCCTTTGTCCTCTGCCCGGCCGTGCTCCGGTGGGGTGAGCCTGAGGTGAGTGCTGGGAGGCCATCCAGGCCTGCCTGCCTCTGCCCACCATCCCTCTTTCATCACATTTATGGAGCCCCACTGTGTGCAGACCCTGCGGATTCTGCTGTGCATGACAGCAGGCCCGTGTAGCACAGGACTCGCAGGCCAGGGGGAGATGGTCAAGGAGAGAGGCCTTGGTTATTCGTCGTGTGTTTGCTGTGAGCCTAGGAGGAGGGTGAGGGGCAGCTCCAAGGAGGACCAAGATGAGCCAGGAGTGAGGACCAGGCTGTGCAGGGACATGGCGCTCATAGACATGGCCTGGGTCTTGGCCTGGCTTTCTTGGGTTTGTGCCTGGGTGTTTTGAGGACCCGGCCTGATAGATCTCCCTGTGCAGCCAAGAGCACATAGCCTTGGCAGTCACAGACCTGGCTCTCAGTCTTAGCCGTGCCAGAATGTGAGCCTGGACAGGGCACCCTCCACCCCTGAGACCTGTCTTCCTCTTGGACATCTGTGAGGTCAACAGAAATAATACATGGGGTATGTCCACCACAGAACTGGCACTCACCTGGGTTTAGCAAATGATCACTCCCTCATTCATTCACTCATCCATTAACCCACCGATCCATCCACCTAATTTTCTACACACCCTTCTGTCCACTTACTTGGCCACTCACTCACCCCCCCATTCACCCATCCATCCATCCATCCATCCCTCCATCGTTTGTCCATCCGTCCATCCATCCATCCATCCATCCATCCACCATCCACCCACCCATCCATCCATCCATCCACCCACCCATCCACCCATCCATCCATCCATCCATCCCTCCATCCCTCCATCGTTTGTCCATCCTTCCATCCATCCATCCATCCATCCATCCCTCCATCGTTTGTCCATCCATCCATCCACCCATCCACCATCCATCCACCCATCCATCCATCCATCCCTCCATCCCTCCATCGTTTGTCCATCCGTCCATCCATCCATCCATCCA
>NW_027397067.1:81794725-81796733 GCF_003265705.2 Callorhinus ursinus | reverse complement strand
CCATCCATCCACCCACCCATCCATCCATCCATCCGTGTATCCGTGCATCCTTCTACTCATCCATCCATCCATCTGTCTGTCCATCCACCCCTCTCACTCTCACTGAGCAGCCTGCTGTGATTTTGTTCCCTCCTGGAGCTTACTGCATTAGGTCTCCCTTACTCTTGGGGACAACTGGGGCCATGCCTTTCCCATACTTAGAATAAGAGCTCACAACGTGAACTCCTTATCAATCACCTCCCAGATTCACAATCGAGTTGTAGGTGTTCCCACCTTAGAGATGGGAGCGGAGGCCCAGAGAGAAAGGACAAATCGCTGGCGGGCTACAGTTTAGACCAGCTGAGACACTGAGTTTCTTCTCAAAGTGTGCTCAGCCTTCTTGAATGTCCTCCACCTGGACTTCTACTTTGCTCCTGATGGGTGCCAGGCTGTGCTGGGCCCTAATACCCCTCATCTTGCTGCATCCTGTGGATGAGAGTATTCCCACCCCTTTACCAGTGGGGAGCTGAGGCCAGAGGAGCTGGCTTCCCTGTGTCCACTCAACCAGGCACCCACTGGGAGCAGAGGCAGTCCTTCAGCCTCCTAAGTCATGTGTATGGCTGGCCCACTGCCCTTGAAAGTCACCTGAGCCACTAAGAGACCAAGCCCCAGAAATTCTCAGGGATGGAGAAAAGGCTCTGGAGCCGTGGGGTGGGTGCGGGACTTGTAGTAAGAAATTCACTCGTGCCTTCACTACACAGCTGGTCACCACCCCACTTCTTCCCACAGAGCAGTTCACTTCCTCTGACAGCCCAGAAATTTCCAGAGTCCAGCTTTTCTCCTGGTATTTGCATGCTAAGCCACAGTGAGGGGCTTTACCTGGCTCCACTCCCTGAATTAGGTGTGCTTGGTTCCCGGGCCCTGATGGGAAATAAAAACATCCATCAGTAGCTCACTGCCTCCCATGACCATGGCCACGTGGGCAGAAGGGACGTGATGGGACCAGAGCGGGCAAGTAGAGGGTGCCCCATTCCAACCAGAGGTGCCAGGGCCCATGCTCGAGCCTCGTCTGATGGGCACTGGGACTTCCTGGTCCAGTGGCCTTTTCTAGCAACCAGTGCGGAAGTGCTGCTAGGCGTGGGCTCATGGTGCCACCCTGGGAAGTCCCTTCATTCTACCATCCAGAGTCACCACATGAACCTGGGCCCAGGTCAGCACTGGGGCTTCTCTTGGGGTCTCCACTGGTTCTGTAGTACTCCCATCCCCTCTCTGGTTCATCCCATCATCCTCAGGGGCTTTGTACCTACCACGTGTCAGTCCTGGGCACTGGGGACACTTGAGGGGCCATGACCTGAAGGGTGACAAACACGTGACCAACCAATCCCAGAACATTCAACAGCCTTAGGACCTGGCACGTGCAATGTGCAGGGGATGCATCATGGAGGGCTCTCTGGAGGGGGCCACCAGCCAGCGGCAAGGAGGGATGGGCAGTCTAGGTGGGGGTGCAGCACGGGCAGGGGCAGGGGCTCTTCAAGGCCAGGCAATAGAGGACAAGGGGTCCACAGACAAGGGGCACGTATGTGGAGGGACACAAGCAGGGCCACACCACCCCGTTGTTCACATTCTGCAGCAACTACTAGAACCTCACCCTCCTATCCTGTGTCCTAGGCTGTTGGACTCCTTGACACTGGGGACGCTGGTGCTCCTAGGCACTTTTTTTTTTTTTTAAGATTTATTTATTTATTTGTGAGAGAGAGAGAGAAGGAGGGGCAGAGGCAGAGGGAGAGAGAGAAGCAGAGTCCCCACTGAGCACAGAGCGTGCTGTGGGGCTCAATGTCACAACCCTGAGATCATGACCTGAGCCAAAATCGAGTTGGATGCTTAACCACCTGAGCCACCCAGGCTCCCCAGCAACTTTTTGTCTCCATCCTTGCCCACTCCTGGGGACCTCTCCCACTCCCGGGGACCTCGCCCACTCCTGAGGACCTGCCCGCTCCCGGGGACCTCGCCCACTCCCGGGGACCTGCCC
>NW_027397067.1:81787877-81794715 GCF_003265705.2 Callorhinus ursinus | reverse complement strand
CACTCCTGGGGACCTGCCCGCTCCCGGGGACCTCGCCCACTCCCGGGAATAGTGTGTGTAGGTGTGGAGGTCTCCCTCTGCCCACCCTGAGCCTGCCAGCCATACTGTGCTCTCTGGGCGGGGGACATAGCAGGACGTGGCCCCTCCCACCCTCGGCCTGGGCATGGGCTCTTCAGCAGGCCGTGTGGTCCCTGGTCACAATCTTCTCTGCCTTATTTGAGGTCCAGCCACTTAGTCATGGGGACCTTGAGCCTGAGACAGTGAGCAGGCAGGACCCCTGGGCCTTGCAGGCCAGGCTTGTAGACTTCTGGCGCCCCTCGGTCCTCCCTGCAGCCTGGCCCTGTGCCGGCCCCCACCTCAGCGCCCCAGGCGGGGCAGCCCACACAGAGAGAAGAGGGGACTGTGTCCTGGGGAGGGACCTTGAGCGTACCCAGGGGAGGAGGACCAGGAGCAGGAGGGTAATGGGCAGAAAATACACAGAGACGGGGTTTTACTCTTGTTTGCTGCAGGGTCTGAAACAGTGCCTGGTACACGGGAGCTGCTCGGGGGATTCCTGCCTGCCTCCCTACAGCTGCCTGCGCTCTGTCCGCCTCACCCTCAGCCACCGGCCCGACAGAGGAAGGGGTGCCCCGGGCTCCTGCCAGCCCCTCTGGTCCTGGGCCCACCTGCAGGGACATTCAGCCTCAGGGGAGAAGGTCAGCCTCTGCATCATGGACCTCTAATCCATAGAGAAAAGAAGGGGATGGTCAACCTGGACCATGGCCCCACCACCCTCCCCAGCCCTCGCTCCCCACCCTTCTCCCACAAAGGCTAGAGCACATCCTCCTCTGCCCTGGAATAAGCTCCCCTCCTCCCCCCCCCCCCCCCCCCGCCCCCCGGCCCTCTCGGCTGGACCTTGCTGCTCACCTTCGGCCTCCTTTCCAACATTCCATGCCTCCCCTCCTCCCAGGGCTCCTTCCTTCTGTTTCTCAAACATGGCAAGCTTATTCCTGCCTCAGGGCCTTTGCATGTGCTTTCCTCCCAGCCTGAGTCCATCAAGGTGGCTCTGCGGAGTCCTCCCTGGGCACCCCACTATGGTGGGTCCTGGGCGTCCGTCTCACCATATCAGCACACAGGCTTTGTCTCCTGGCTGACCCTCAGGGCCCCAAAGCAAGGGTGGTCTACCAGGAACCAAGCCACACAATGCAGGGCCGCATTCACTCTCGACTGGAAAAACCAACGGTAAAAAGTATTCTGTAGTCAGCTGGGAAAACTGAGCCTGGTCGGGCCTCAGATCCTAGCAGGGATGGTGCAAGTGTTACTGGAGTCATGAGTCATGTCTGTTTCTATTCCCAGAAGGCTTGTTTCACAGATACATACCAAAGGACTTACGGGAGAAGGGCGTGGGGTGTGGGGTTTGCTCCAAGACGCTCCAGGAGAGAGGGGAGAACGAAGGGGAAATGGGGAATGTTGGGCAGGGCAGGGCGACGAGGGTCCCCACCTGTGCGTGCTGTTTGCTCGGGGACAGGCTTTCACAGGGGCCGAGGAGGGGCCTCCAGGAAGAGCCGCTGCCTTTGCTCAGCAGAGCTCTGCCCGCCCCGGCACACGGGGGCGCTGTTCTGCGGCCCCCACGGCGCACACCCGGCGCCCCTAGAGCCCAGGCCCGCGGGGGCTGTGCAGTGTGGCTGCTGGACGTGCCTTCCCCGGAGGCATGAAGGCCTCTTGCCACTGAAGAGGAGGGTCCCAGTAGACCCCCGGGGGCACACCAGCCACTCCCCGTGGTCACTGCTTGTGGGTCACTTCTGTCCCTCTGGACAGCGCGGGGACCGGCACGGGAATGGCGGGGGTGGTCCCTTCCCCAAAGGGGGAAGGAGGGGAGGGAGGGAGGGAGGCTGGGCCCTCAGCTACAGGCAGGCAATGCCCAGGTCCTCCTACCCCAGGGAGACCCCACGTGTGGGGCTGTGTGACATCCTGCCCCAGCTCCAGCTAACACGTCCCTCCTGTGCACGGACACGGCCCTGCACCACCTCCCTGACAGCGGCTCCCCCCACCCCCTCAGGAACAGGGGGACAGAGATGGCCCGAGGGCACACAGGTCTGGAGGGCAGCTCGGGCCCAGGGACTCTGAATCAGGAACCCTCTCAGCTTGGGAGAAGGCCAGACCTCTCCAGATTGCCTGCCTGAGACCACGGAGCTTGGAAAGTCTGTTGTGCCCACTCAGTGCCCACACGGGGAGCCCGAGGCCGGCTGTGGGGACAGTGGTCTGGGCCTCCATCTGGCTGGGGTTCATGGCACGGGGCTCCTGTGCCCTCCTGAACTGTGGCCGGGTCCTCCACCTCTCTGGTCCCAACCAGACCTTCTGGGGACATGGGCCTTTGGAGGTGGAGAAGGCCGGGCCAGGGGGGTGGAGTGTGGACTATGCCCACCACTGCCCCGTCACACAGGGGTCCCCAGGCGCCCCTGACCACTGATCTCCCCCCATGTGATGCCCATCCCGTGTGTCTACCTCCCTGGACTGTGGGCAGGAAGGGACTGTTGGGCACGGCCCAAAGAAGAGTCTAGAGCCCCCGGGCCCAGCAGGGGGGTCGCCGCACTTCTCTGGCAGGGTCAGCCCACTGCCCTGGGTCTGGGCCAGGGGCACAGCAAGGTGAGGGCACGTGGGGCTGCCGCGTCTGGTTTGATGGGCTGCTCCCACCGCCCCCACAGAGACGAGGCTGTAAGGTGCGGTTGTCACTCCTCTGTCACACCCTCTCCGGGAACAGTCTCCAGCCTGGGCACAAGAGGCCCGTGAGTGTGGACACGGCGCCTTCAGCACCCCACAGACCCGCACCGGCCAGGGGCTCGCTGTGCGCTCTCTCCGGACTGCACAGTGCCCTCTGCTGGACGCATGAGGGAGTACGCGTGACTCCAACCCACTGCCGCCAACGGAGCCAGAAGGTTCCACTCGGCCGGGAGCCAGGGATCTGCTGTGCCTGGTCTGGGCAGGCAGGTGTGTGTCTGGGTGGCCGAGACATGGGGTGAAAGCCAGGCGTCTCCTCACAGTCCGCAAGGCGCCTCCCTTCCCAAGCCAGTACCCACCTCTCCCCCCACCCCTTCCATGCCTCCTCTCCCCTCCCACCTCCACTGTCTACTGCCCACCGTCAGCCCAGGGCCTTGTCATTGCCCAGAACACTGCAGCCTCCAGTCTTCCCGCCTCCTCCCAGCATCTCCTACCCCGGGGAGACCCCAGCGTCCAAGCACTGAACCCCACGAGGTCCCAGAGCTTCTCAGGGCTGAGGCCAGGCTGATTCCTCTGGGCAACGCTGTGTGCCCAGGACAGGTATGTGCCCCATAAATGCCAGGAAACGTACACGGAGACCACAAAGGCAGCTGAGGAAGGCACACCCGGGGCGCCCAAGCACATGGACAGGTATGGACCATTCGCGGTGATCACGGGTACCCTATAATGCTTCCTCCCGACAGCAGGAACAGTAGGATCCCACACAGCCTGAGCCCCAGACTATGCTCCAGACCCAGGTGCAACACTGAGCCCTGATCCCAACCACAGGCTGAGTCCTGAACATGGTCACACACTGAGTCCTGATCTTAAGTCACACACTGAGCCCTGACCGTGGTCACACTCTGAGCCCTGACTCTGGTCACACTCCGAGCCCTGCCCGTGGTCACAGGTTAATCCTTGAAGGTAGTCACAGGCTGAGTTCTCACCCTGGCCCCTGTATTTTCTCAGCTCCCAAAGAGGGCAAGACCAGGGAGCCTGGAGCCCTGTGTGTGTTTTACTCTTAACCTCTAGAAGCCAGGAGCCTGTGCTGACCTCCTGCCTCGTCCCACGTGTGACTCAGTGCTCTCCCTGGCTGAAACACTCCCCCTGCTCCGCCTGTCACAACTCCAGCTCTGAGTGTGGTTCCAGGTCCCCTGGGTGACAGCCCCGGTCCTGGCTGTGGGGGCGGACGAGTGGTCCTGGAGCTGACTCACTGAAGAGCCGGGGGAGGCGTCAGTGTCCGAGCCGGGCTCCCCACACAGCTCTGCAGCTCTCCCGGGGGCTCCTGGGGAAGCGACCAGGGCCGCGTTTTCCTGCAGAACGGAGCACATGCAGTTGCACAGTAGGCAGGGGCCTGCCGGGGCCAGAGCAGAAATCCCTCTGTGCCGGGCTCCACCCTCTGTGGCCATGGGTCTTTGGGGCCTAGTGGCCACCTGCCCTGCCCCCCCCAACCCCGCCACCTAACAGGGTCTTGGGCTCTGGCCCCTCCCAGGCACCAGCTGGAGTCGGTGGCCTCCCGCTGCAGAAATCAGAAGGTTGCAGGTCCCCGGGTGGGGTGAGCCCAGAGAGCCAGCCGGGGGCCCCTGAAGGGGCAGGGAACTCCCTTCTCTCAGCAGCTGTCTTGCCTGGCCCTGTGCTCCCTGGGACACAGCTCCCACCTGAAGAGGCCTGGAGACCAGGGGCTGGGGGGATGCAAAAAAGAGCCCGAGAAGCTTCCCAGAGGGGACACTGGGAAGGCAAAAGAGCAGAAGGTCAGTGTTGGGGCGGGGAGGGGGCATCTTCCAGGAGGGGGTGGGGCCAGCGTCCGGAGGAGCCCAGATCGCTTTTTAAGGGCTCTCTTGCTGACTCTCTCCTTTTCCTCCCCATCATAGCAGGCTGCTGTGCAGGCTGACCAACAACTAGTGAGAAGCTGGAGCCTCCCGTCGGCGGCCAGGCTTACGAACTCAGGAGTAGATATGTCCTGGGTCCATCCCTCAGCTGATGCAGGCAGCCAGCCTGGAAGGGCGCTGAGCAGAGCCCTGCATGAGCCCAGGCCTCCAAGTTCCTGCCCCATGGATGCCGAGAGAGAATACGATGGCCGCTTGAAGCTGCTGACCTCGGGGCATACGCCCCATCCCTCGGGCCCTCCCAGACCCCTCCACTTGGGTGGCACCCCCCGCCCAGCTGCTCTGAGTGCTGGCTGGGAACAAGTCACAGCACCCCTTCCTTTGGAGAACTGCCCTTGTCGGGGAGGGACCCCCTCTAGGAGGTAGAGGCCACTGACCGGCCTGGGATGAAAGGTGGGCCAAGGGGCTCCAGGGAGCACGTTTACCCCTCGGAGCTCCATGGGGGTTGCTGAAGCCGGACTTGGTTGTGTACAAGCCCTTCCTCAGCTCTGCCCCCGCCCACCCCCCCCCCGACAGAGAGCCCCCCTCAGTGAGCCACTGGAACAGATGTCCTCACATTAGGTCCTGCTTCTAGGAAGTGGACTAGAGGCCATGGCCACCCTCAGCCATTCCAAGAGGTTGGCCCTTGGTGTCCAAGGCCATGGGTGAGGAGAGGGCCCCGCCTCTGGAGTGCTGTTGGGGGACAGTTCTTCCTGCGCTGCTCACAGCTGTGAGCACAGCCAAGGCTGTTCTGCCCAGGGCTTGGGTGAGCACCCCCTCACTCAGGGGAGTAGGGGACAGGGTGTATCCAGCCAGGCCCTGAATGGAAAAAACTTGGCCAGCGTGCCTGAAGACCCTGGTACAGCCTCCTTTTCCTGCTGGAGCTGGGCCAGGCCTTTCTGAGAGAGAGAGCGAGAGAGCGAGCACAGGGAGCTGGGGGCGGGAGCTTTGTCTCCCAACCTGGATTGCAGCTGGGTGCCAGGGCTCAGTGACATCTCTGCGGTGATTCAGCAGATAACCACCCCCAGGGCCCCTCTGTGCTGGCAGGCTCCCTGCGTAGGGAGCCCAGATGCCAGCACAAGGGCTGAGCCTACCATTCTGGGTGCTGGAGCTGGTCTGGGGGAGCAGGGAACACCGTGGGAGTGGTGTCAGGCCAGGCAGAAGGGTGCTTGGGCTGATGGGGCTCTGGCCACCTGGGGGCACCAGCCAGACCTCAGGCCTTCTCCCTGTGAGGCAGCTGGGGTGGTCCCTGACCAGCTTGGCCTCCCTGAGACCTCTGTTCCTGCGTGTTTGCCCTCCCCAGGGCTGAGCCATCTGAACCCCTGGACCTCCGCAGCCCTCGGCATTCCCACCATGGGTGAGAGCCACCTGCGAACAAGCCCAGATGCCTGCAGCACGGATGTGATGAGTCACTGGCGCACCACCCCAATACCCTGTATGGCCAAAGCAAGTCACCAATACGGAGTTGCTGAATACAGCAGATGAATGCATGGGAGGGTCCTTTGTCACACAAAGGAGGGGTGCAGCAAAGAACCCGCCTGTGACTGAGGGCAGGGAAGAGGAGCTTGTGCTCTGTGCAAACCTCGGACCTCCAAGGTCTGGGGCTCCCTGCAGAGCCTCTTGACCCTTGTCTGGATGGAGGGGAAGGGGTCTATGGGAGAGAGGTTCCCAGGCCCACTGCTCAGCCACATTCACCATCCACCCACTCCTTAGTAGCTGCTCCGGGCTCTGTCTCTAGGACCCCAAAAGACCAGTGGTTCCTCCCCTGGTCCCTAGAGCCCTGATGTACACTTTTAGAGCCCCTCGTGGTCTGTGCCCCAGAGGTCTGCATACATTGGACTCTGTGAGGACTGTGGTTTGGTCTTCACCATCTTGCACCTCAAAGCTTGGATAGGTGGGCAGACACTGGATGGAGAAGATCTTGCTAGATGGAAGAATGGAAGGTTAGGTGGTAGATGGAAGGATGGAAGAAGGATGGGGGAAGGATTAACTGTGATTGCGGTGTTCATGGTCACATAGATGATAAGGATGGCCAAATGCAATGAGCTATTGGGTATCAGGAGTATTGGTGATGAAAGTGGTCGTGATGATGGTGCTGGTGGTGCTGGTGGTGATGGTGGTGATGGTGGTGATGGTGACGATGAGGATGGTGGTGGTGATGATAGGGATGGTGGTGGTGGTGGTGGTGGTGGTGGTGATGGTGATGATAAGGATGGTGGTGACGATGAGGATGGTGG
>NW_027397067.1:81779203-81787777 GCF_003265705.2 Callorhinus ursinus | reverse complement strand
GTGATGATGGTGATGATGAGGGTGGTGGTGACGATGAGGATGGTGATGATGAGGATGATGGTGATGGTGGTGATGGTGGTGGTGGTGGTGGTGATGGTGGTGATGGTGGTGGTGGTGATGATGATGATGGTGGTGATGGTGGTGATGAGGGTGGTGGTGATGGTGATGGTGGTAGTGGTGATGATGGTGATGGTGGTGATGGTGGTGATGATGGTGATGGTGGTGATGGTGGTGGTGGTGATGGTGATGGTGATGATAAGGATGGTGGTGGTGGTGGTGGTGATGATAAGGATGGTGGTGACGATGAGGATGGTGGTGGTGGTGGTGGTGGTAATCACTGTGATGTCAAGTGATACGGTGAAGGAAGCACTGAAGGTGGTGGTATCAGTGCTAGAACCGATGATGACAGCATGGATGACAGGCATCTGGTGCTGGTGGAGGTGATGACGTCGGCCAGGTGAATGCCAAGGGTGGTGACAAGGATGATAATGGTGACATCAGGCTCTGAGCTGAATGGATTGAGAAGTTTTTCCAGGATTGGCTCAGAAGACTGTCTACAGATTTAAGCCTTGCCTTGCCCCCCAACCTCCTGCCCCAGATGTGGGCTGGCAGAGGAAGTTATTTTCACCCTCTTCAGTTTGTCCTCCAGGGGGGCTATGGCATGGCCCTGGGCCCCTCCCCGGTGGCAGTGGGTTTTATGGGACTGCCTCCTTACCGAGGGTGGCATTGGGTAACAGCCACACTGCTCCCACCACAGGCAGCCTGAGCCTGCGGGCCTATGGGACGGCTCTCCAGACACCATCTCCTGGCTCTCCAGGTTCGCTCTCAACTTGACACTGAGGTCCTTGTGGGCTCCGGTCACGGCATTTTATTCTTATGTAGGAAAAGGCAGTGTCCACTCAGTTCAGGGAATGTGGTCCCATCTCATCTTGTGGTGGTTAGGCAAACATGAAGGGCTCATTTCCAGCTGAGGCCGGCAGGCAGCCGGAGGCTCCCCAAGCTGCTCCTGCTATAGAAATGGGGTAGAACACCGTAAATTGCTCAATCGATGCCTCTGCTCTGGTGAGGGACCCACCTCAGTCACATCCATCTCTGGCCTGGGTGGCTTCGGGAGGGGGGGAGCAGTGCCTAGGGAGGGGAGCCCCTTGTCTGCCTTCTTCCCAGTGTCAGTCTGGCAGCCTCAGGTGCGGGAAACCTGACTCCTCATGGCTGAGGCCAGTGTCTGGGGGCATCTGACTTCCTCCCTGAGGCTCCCCGGACTGCCAGGCCCTGCCCAGACCCAGGTCTGAAGGAGCCAAGACCCAGAGCCCCACCTGTGGGGGACACATGGGGCCCTGGGGATGGCCTGAGGGTTCTGGGATAGGCAGGTGACCGTCCTTCAGTGGAGGGGGAGGCGAAGGCCTGGTTCATAGCTCCCATTGCCCCTGGGCAGGAGGAGGCCAAAGAGGCAGGATGTGGGAGTTGTGGCTTTAGCTGAGGTTTTGGAAGTGAAGGGGGTGTGCTCTGGGCCCTTACAGGAGTGGGTCTGAGGGCCTGCAGAAGCCTGATGGGGGTAAAGTCTGGGGGCCTGCTAGGCAGAAAGGGCCCTGATTCTCCGCTCAGAGGGGCATGTGTGTGGGTGTGGGTGTGCTGAGCTGGAACTGCGGTGGGTTGGGGGCATCCCCCGGGGGCCCTGTACCCTGCCTCTGACCTCCAGGTTTGGGGGTCGGACAACTGCCCCCCAGAGGCCATATCCAGGGCCATCCTCCTAACCTGCTCCTTCTCCTCTCCCCTGGTGGTTTGTCCCCAGCCCCAGCCCCACACAGGGAGGGCCTGACTTCCTTCTGCCGCGGAGTAAGGAGAGTGGCATCGGTGACCGCCATCTGCAAGGACGGCTGAGGGGTCAGGCCAGTGGCATCAGGCCTGGAGACAGAGGAACCGAAGTGCAGCAAAGGGGAGAGGGGGGAGGAGGGGAGAGGGGCAGCGGGGAGGAAGGAAGAGGGGGAGAGGGGAGGAGGGGAGGCCAGAGAACGTGCTAGGTGGGCGCACAGCCGGCAGGTGGCGCCCGGGCCCTGGATGGGCCTAGGGTGCCAGTGGTTGGTGAGGGACGGAGGAGGAAGACAGAGCAGAGGGCAGGGGCGGCCGTGGGTCTGGGATGGGGGGCTGCGGCGGGAAGAGCCCTGGAGTCCAGCCCTGCCTGCATTCAAGAACGGATGGGGCCCAGCGTCCCCTCACCTGCAGGTAAGGGGGAGCACAGTGCAGAGGGGCCGGGGTGCTTTGAGGTGGGAGATGACCTCTCAGGCATCTGCCTGGCCTACTACGTGCCTCCCCCTGGTTTCGGGACGCCTGTCTGCTCCCCGTAAGCCAGCGTGGACTGCAGAGCTGGGTGGGGAGGCCAGGGTGCAGCTACTGGGCTTCTCCCACCATCCCTGGACAGGACCTGGCCGATGCCCCTTCTTCCCTCTCCCTGACCAAGCTCCAGGCCGGCCTCCAATGTCCTGAGGGTCAGGAATCGTCCAAGATTTGCCGAGGAAACGATGTGCAGTGCAGAACATGATGGTTGTCTGCGCCCCGAACCTCCTGTCTGGGCTTTTCCCACTTCGTGGATTCCTCCAAACGCACATTCACTCGTCCCTGACCAAAGCAGGGATGGTGGAGGGGCAGCGCTTGGAGCACAGGCCTCTAAGGCAGGGCATCAGGGCATCGGGGCAGGCTGGCTGGGGGCTTGGGGCGGGTGGGGCCTCAGAGTGAGGAAGGGGTGGAGCCCCCAACCTGGGGGGTCAGCGCCACACACCAGCGCCAGAGCAAGACTGTCCCCCACCCCCATGACTGCCCTGCAGGCAGCTGTCCTCCCAGGACGCAGTGTTTGTGGGGTTGCTGCCATCCCTCCCAAATTCCCCGGTCAGGCACCTGCCCCAGACACAGTTCTTAAGACCAAGAACCATCATGGCTCACGCCTGGAACCCCAGAGGCCTGCGGCAGACAGGGAGGTGCCCACGCCCGTGAAGCAGGAGTGGGGGAAGACGCCAGATGCCTGCGTGGGGCAGCCGTGGGGCCTGCCGCGGAGCAGGGTGGCCAGGCCGGCGGCTCTGGGACATCCAGGTCAAGGCCCCAGGAGAGAGGTCTCGCAGTGGCAGGGGTGACAGCGGGAGGGGCAGGGGGCCCAGGCCCCAGCCCCAGGGGAGGGGCGGGAGGGGCTAGCAGACAGAGAGCAGAAGGGACCCCAAGCCATTTCCGGCAGGGGGGGGGTGCAGGCAGGGGTCCCTCCAGGGCGGCCTCTCCGGGGTGCAGGCATGGCTCAGAGCCCGCCTGCGTGGGGAAGCTCCTGGCTGCGTCACACTGAACTATTCTCGGCCTGTCTCCTTGTATGGCTCCGGAAGTGTGCCTGGAAGCCGGCGCTCTGTGCTGGGCGCGCTCTAAATGGAGAGGCACAGAACGGCAGGAAAGTTGGCCATCACCCCCTCCCTGGACGTCCTGAAGCCCCAGCTCCGGGGGTGTCCGGCCAGGGCCAGCTCGCAGCACACCCCCCGTCCGGGCGGAGGGGCCGGCCATGCTCAGGGCTCCTGTGGCACGATCTGATCTGAGTCCCTGGGTGTCCAGGGAGGCGGCGGGGGTGGTGCAGCCTGGCAGGGCGCCCAGTGGGGCAGGGAGGAGGGGGTGGCCACGGGCTCCAACCCCCGCAGGCGGGCTCCCAGCTGCGCCTGCGAGTCCTCACGGCACTCCTGCACGTGACTGCTGGGACCCTGGGACCCTGGCTCTCCCCTCATCCCTGACCCTCCTCACAGGCCTCGAACCTTCTCCCACCCACAGCTCAGCTTTCCAGCCGCCTGCCCCCGCCCAGGCCCCTGTCCTCCCTCCACAGACCCAGGCTGGTGGCCTTGGTCCCCACCTTCGGACCTCTCCCCTCTCTCTAGTAACCCTCCCCTCCCGGCTCTGCCCCTGGCGAGGGACAGAACCCAGAAATCCTGCCCCCCTGCCCTGCTGGCCCCCCCCTGCAGCCGGCCCATCCCGGCTCATGCTCCAGCTCTCCCCACCCGTCAGGGCTCCTTGGGCTGCTGGCCCCAGAACACCTGGGGTGTTGGGGAATCTGAGCAGACCGAGTCTCCTCAGGGGAGGAACCCGGTGGGCTCGTCCACTCCACAGGCCCAGCGCAGGCTCAGAGGCTGCACAGTCAGCGAGAGCATGCCTTGCTTGGACAGAGGATCAGGAAGGCACTGATGCACACAGCCCCCCGCCCCGCACACGTTCACACTCATACACTGACACACAGAGGAAGACAGCGTGCTCAGGGGCTCTGAGGCAGGGGTGTACTAGGGACGACAAGGTCACAAAAGACCCAGTTAACATAGTGCTATGAGTATGGGAAGGCTTCCTGGAGGCACTGACAGCGGGCTCAGATTTAGACAACATGTAAAACCACGCCGAGGTTTTTATGCTTCGGTTTTAAAACCGGACAGGCCTTTGTCACTGGAATCAGGGGTGATGTGCCGTGAGTCGGATCGGGCATTCATAGAGTGAACAGGGAGGTCAGAGGTCCAGCCCACTCCTCGTCGGCGCCCGCCACTGCTGCCAGCCTCCAAGCTGCCCACGCCAGGACCCTTGGCCTCCCCTGGGTACAGTGTGCCCACCATGTGGCAAGGGGGACGCCGGGGCCAGAGGGGCTAATGCATCTGCAGGAGGTCACACAGCGCCTCGAGAAGCGGGGTGGGGACGCAGGGGCCCAGTGCCCCTCCGGTGTTCTGTGGACGCTCAGACCCAGCCTGAGGCACCTGCCGAGCCAAGGGTTGAGACAGACACGCCGTGAGCCGCGTGCGTGCAGTGACTCCCGGGCCCACCTGTCCAGGGTTCCCACCCTGTACACCTGCCTCCTGGAGTGGGGGCTCTAAGACCCCCCACCCTGCACACCACGGAGGCCTCCCTCCTCCCCTGGTCCTGGCTCTGCTGGGAGGGGAGCCAGTCTGATTTGCTGGAGGGGAAGAGCCCGAGGCTCCGCGCTGAGGCCTGGCCTGCATGCCTAGAGCCACACACAGCCTGCGTCCTCCTAGGCCCCGTCCTCCAGGGCCCATGTGCGGGTCATGATGATGCCCCTGTTTTATGGGGCCATCTGCACGGCCCCGCACCCCACCTTGAATAGCACCTGCCATGTCGGGCTCGGGAGCCGTTCTTGATTGAATGACTGACTTGCCCCCTGGCTGAGTGGGGTGAGGATTCTTTACAGGGAAGAATGTGGGTGCCCGGAAGGGGCAGGGCTGACAGCACTTACCCACGGTTGCACAGGGCACGGACTGAGCTCACGGGACCTCCAGGAGCCTGCAGGCCTTTCCCCACCCAGGCTCGCCGCAGTGCCCTGGTCCGGCCTCCTTGCTGCGGAGCTTGGACAAGTCCCTGGCTCTCTCCGGGTCTGTTTCTTCCTTCCGTACTGGCTCAGGGCGCTGGTGAGGATGGTCTCCAGTCCCTGGGGCTCGACCTCCAGGCCTAGGGCGGGTGCCGGCAGGGTGCAAGGCGCAGCTGGCTCAGGCACCGCTGTGCCGCCCTCATCGGAAAAATACAAAACTTTCCTTGGAGCCCGCGCGGGGAGGGAGGCGCTGAGGCAGGCGGCGGGAGTGGGGGGAGAGGGTCTGCTGTGTGGGGGCCCAGAACGAACAGGCTGCCTGTTCCAGGGAGAGGACGCAGCACACACACCCTGCCAAGCCGGAGACAAGAGGAAGTTCGGGTGGGGGGGGATTGGAAAGAAGCTCCCTCAGCTCTGGGTGCTCACTTGGAGCCCCCCCACATCCAGACACCTCTGCCTCCCACAGGGCCCCCCACGCCAGTGCTCAGGCCCCTCAGCAGCGCATGCGCCCGCCGCTGACGGGGTTCTGCTGCCCTGCCCCCACTCTGCCCTGGGCTCCCAGGCATCCGTCCCCCGGAGGTGCGTCAGGCAGGTGTGGCCGAGGGACCCCACCGCTCACTTGCTGGCTAAAGGGCCCGGGGCAGGGCCCCCCACCCCTGAGAACCTCTGTGAAAACAGGGCGAGAATGTCTCCCTGAGAAAGGAACAGGGGCCGGCCTCTCCCGCTTTCCTGGCATGTCCATCTCTCTGCCCCTCTGCCCCACCGGTCCTTCTTGTCTCTTTGCCCTTGGGCCCGGTCTCACCTCCACCACACCGGGCCCCATGCCCTGGCCCTCCCACATCCCTGGGGCCTGTGCAGCAACCCCCCCAAGGCAGCCGGCCCGGCCCCCGGGCCGCCTCCAAAGACACAGCCCCCCCTGAGGAGATGCTGGGGAAGCAGAGCTGGGCCTGCAGAGGGCTCGTGGGGAGTCCGGGTGGGCCTCGTCCTTCCCCCCCCCACCCCACCGGTTTGTGGGGGCAGTGCAGTGAGGCCATGTGACCCAGGAGGGCCCCACGGGGTGGCAGGCAGGGACCATGGGCCAAGCCTGGGCAGGGAGGGCCAGGTGAGCAGTGGGTGGACCCTAGCTGCCCGGCTTCTACCCCACAAGGACAGGGTCACTGGGCTGGTGCAGCGGCGGCCCTGGTACGGGGCGGGGGGGGGGCATCATCAGCTGGTGCTCTGCTCCCCCCACGGAGCCTGTGCTCCCACCCTGGGGGCTAAGTGCTGCTAGCCACTGACCACCGCAGGCGATTTCCTGGCGACTAGCTGTGATGGAGGCCCTGTGCAGGCAGGGGGAGTCTGGAAAGTCCCAGGGCTATGAGTCCACAGGCACAGGCAGCCTGATGGGCCTGGATGAGCTTTACCCCCCAGCACACCCGGGGAGCCAGGCAGTGGGACAGGGAGCCTGCACTAAGGGGCCCCAGGGCAGGTGTGAGCCCTGGGTCACAGAGCAGAGCCAGAGGGAGGCAGGACCTGCGGAGGGGGCCTGGGGCCGCGTTTCCGGTGCGGGTGGGGGGTGTGGCTCCCTGAGGCTGTGCATTTGGGAGGGAGCTGTCATCTCATCTCCAAATAGGCACCTTAGCCTCACGGACCAGCACCCGGGGTCTGGGAGCCCGGAACCCGAGCGGCAGAAGACTGGAACCCCAAAGGGACAGAACGGGGGTGGGGGGGTTGCTGCCTGCAGACCTCCCCCTGTGGTCACTCTGGCCTGCCCTCCCTGCCGACAGAGCCCCCTCCTTCGAAGGCAGTCCAAGGAGCAGCTGACCAGCTTGGCTCTAAGGGGGGGGGGGCGGTGACAATCCCCCAGGCCTCCCCCCTGCACAGCTTCCCCTCCCTCTCCCCACCCTGCAGCCCTGAGCTGCCCTGCTCTGGGTGAGGTTGGGGGCTGGAGGCCGCACTCTGCACCTTCACCCCTACTTGTGGGGAAAGGGGGGCGGCGGAGCAGGGCAGGGCCGACGCCCCCATCCTGGGTGGTGGGGAGCCAGACTGACCTCTTCTCCGGAGGCAGCAAAAGAACGCAGCCCGAGGCTCCAGTGCGGAGGTGTGCTGAGGGCTTCTGGGGCGATAATTGGGCAGCGATTAAGTGTTCCCACGCTGAGGCTGTCGCCTGTCACCTGTGACGGCCAGTGCTGTGCGGCCTCCGCGCAGGTCCTGCCAGGTCTCCCCATGCCCGCCAGCGCCCCCCTCCGCTGGACTGTTCTTCCTCGTGCCCGCAGCAGGCTGCTCTGGCCCTGGGAGGGGGGCACCAAGGGCTCCGAGTCTGAGATCCTCTCCCCTACCTGGGTACCCCCACAAAGGGGATGCTCACTCAGCCCCCAGCGCCCCTAGTGCTTCGCTGCTTTTCTGGGTCTGGTCAACCCCTCCAGCCCTCTAGGTCCCAGCTGGGCTCCCCGCTCCAGGAAGCCCTGCCCGATGGCTGCCAGCTTGGGTCGGGTGGAGTGGGGGCTGGGTCACTGTGGGCCCGAGACCCAGAGAGCTGTGCCCTGGCCTGGGCCACCCAGCTGGTCAGGAGACCTGGGCCTTAGTGTCATCCTCAGGAGTGACCTGGTCTTTGTAAGCCGCTGGTCATTCACGTGCTGGCTCTCTGGCACTCCCACTGCTTGCACACGCATGCACACACACATGTGCATGTGAGTGTGGTCCCGGCCCAGCTGGCTTATTAGGTGTCTTCCCCGACAACGGCCCTGAGACACAAGCCTGAGCTCACCCCAGACGTGGACACAGACTCAGAGCTACAGGCAGGCCCTGTGGTGACCAGCCAGTCACACCTGTGGGCCTGGCCACGCTCCCCGCCACACAGACATTGCACACATGGGCACAGGCAGGTTCCCAGCAACGCAGCCTGGGCTGGGCAGCTCTGGGATTCCTGTTCTCGCAGCTTCTCTGCCCGGCTCCCCCACCCTACTCCACGCGGGCCCTCCACCCTCCCTTCTGCCCACCCACTCGCCTTTAATTAGAAATGCCAGGAGAGCGATTCTGGGCAAGTTTTTGCCAGAAAGACATTTCCCCCCAACTAGGGGTGGAAGCTCAGAGGGGAAAAGAGACAGATTGGCTCTGGGGTAGGGAGGAGGGTTTCCAGGAGAGCAGGGAGAAGGGGCCTGGTGGAGGGGCAGGGAGTGGGGGTTCCAGAGAGTGTGTGAGTCAGACAGAGTGGGGCTGGACACGGATCGGGGGACAGGTGGGGGGTATGAGTGTGTCTGGGGATGGGTGGGGGGTATGAGTGT
>NW_027397067.1:81775348-81779193 GCF_003265705.2 Callorhinus ursinus | reverse complement strand
ATGAGTGTGTCTGGGGATGGGTGGGGGGTATGAGAGGAGGCCACGAGTGTGCAGTGTGTGTCTGAGAGAGGGAGTGGGAAACTGGCAGCAGGGGCTAGGGGGTCTTGACTCACTGGTTGTGTGTCTGCCTCTGGCTTTGGGCAGCATGCATTACCTGTGCCCGCATAACATCAGAGGACCTGGAACCCATAAGCATCCATCCTGGGGTAACCCAGAAAGGATGTCCCTCCCCCACCACTGTTGCCAGGGAGGCAGAAGGGGCCTCCGTCCCGAGGGAATCTCAGCTTCCGGAGCCCCGTTCCTTATATGGTGTTCTGCTTTTCTCTGCCTCTCCTGACTGCATAAGGCTGCCAGCACCCCTTCCGTCGGCTACCGCCTCCTCCTTCCTCCCCCTCCTCCCCTCCTCCCCCCCCCCCCCCCCCCCCCCCCCCCTCTCCTCCCCCTTCTCCGTCCTTCCCCCTCCTTCCTTCCCCCTCCTCCCCCCAACCCTCTTCCATCCTCTCAGAAGTCTTGGAGCTTCTGACCGGGTTCCCTCCGTGGCCTGGAAGGTTCAGGGAGCAGGACCCCTTCATCTCCTCCACATCCGCAGGGAGCAGCTTCCAGATTTCTCTGGAGGTACTACATGGAGAAGTTCTGGCCCTCACCACAGGCGTGGGAGTGGGGGCACCGGGCAGTCCTGTCCAGCCATGGCCACACTGGTGTCACACATGCACACACACGGGGAGGGGCGAGGACCAGCCCCGCGCGCCCAGACTTGAGAGCCCCCTACAGCGGTAGGCAGGAGCTAGAGGCCACAGCTGGGAAAGCACACTTGGGGACTTGGGGACACTTGGGCGTGCTTGCACTCGCCCGGCACAGGAAAGCTCCTTGAAGCCTTCAGCTCCAGGGAAGGAGGGTATCGATGGCTGTCGGGGTGGTCGCCAGGGCTCCTCCGTGGCTGGACATCCGGCCACGCCGGCCCAGGCAGGGGCGGGGGCAGTGAGGCCCCGAGAGAGCAGAGTCCAGCACCACCCCGCCCCCTAGTACGGACGGAGAGGAGGGGGCCCACCCGGAGACCCTGGGGGAGGTAGGGGCTTCTTCCTCCTAACCTTTGGGTGGGTGGGGGCAGCTCACTACCCGCTCCAGGCCCCCGCGGGCTCACACCTGCGCCGCCCCGCCGGTCGCGGGCAGGAGGGGGGTCGCTGGGTCGCGGCACCTTCCCTCGCCCCGCAGGCTGAATGAGCCGGGGAGGGGGCGTCGGGAGCCCGCAGGCGGATTAGTCACCCGGGCCGCTGGCGCGTGCAGGGGGTGGGTCCTCCCCGGGCGCCGGGCGCGCGGGCGGGCGCGGGGGGCGGGGCGCGCGGGGCGGAGAGCCCGGCCGGGACCAATGGGAGCGGGGGCTCGGCGAGGGGGCCGCCCACGGCCGCGCGGCCGCATAAAGAGCCGGCGGCGGCTGCAGGGCGCAGAGCTCGGCGCCGCGGCTCTCTGCTCCTCCCCGCTGCGCCGCACACTCTTCCGCGCTCTCTCGCCGCCGCTGCCGCCGCTGGACCGAAGGGACCGTCCTGGCTCCACGGCACAGCCGGTCCGCGAGGACTTTGCAGCCTGCCGCCCCTCGCCAGTCCGATCGCCGCGGCCACCTGCGCACCGATGGAGCTCGACCACATGACGAGCGGCGGCCTCCACGCCTACCCCGGGCCGCGGGGCGGGCCAGCGGCCAAGCCCAACGTGATCCTGCAGATCGGTAAGTGCCGGGCCGAGATGCTGGAGCACGTGCGGAGGACCCACCGACACCTGCTCACCGAGGTGTCCAAGCAGGTGGAGCGGGAGCTGAAGGGGCTGCACAGGTCGGTGGGGAAGCTGGAGAGCAACCTGGACGGCTACGTGCCCACCGGCGACTCGCAGCGCTGGAAGAAGTCCATCAAGGCCTGCTTGTGTCGCTGCCAGGAGACCATCGCCAACCTGGAGCGCTGGGTCAAGCGGGAGATGCATGTGTGGCGGGAGGTCTTCTACCGGCTGGAGAAGTGGGCCGACCGCCTGGAGTCCATGGGCGGCAAGTACCCGGTGGGCAACGATCCGGCTCGCCACACCGTCTCCGTGGGCGTCGGGGGTCCGGAGGGCTACTGCCAGGAGGCGGATGCCTACGACTACACCGTCAGCCCCTACGCCATCACCCCGCCGCCTGCCAGCGGCGAGCTGCCCGGGCAGGAGCCCGTGGACGCCCAGCAGTACCCGCCCTGGGGGGCCGGTGAGGACGGGCAGCCCAGTCCTGGTGTGGACACGCAGATCTTCGAGGATCCGAGGGAGTTCCTCAGCCACCTGGAGGAGTACCTGCGACAGGTGGGCGGCTCCGAGGAGTACTGGCTGTCGCAAATCCAGAACCACATGAACGGGCCGGCCAAGAAGTGGTGGGAGTTCAAGCAGGGCTCTGTGAAGAATTGGGTTGAGTTCAAGAAAGAGTTCCTGCAGTACAGCGAGGGCACACTGTCCCGGGAGGCCATCCAGCGGGAGCTGGACCTGCCGCAGAAGCAGGGGGAGCCGCTGGACCAGTTCCTGTGGCGCAAGCGGGACCTGTACCAGACGCTCTATGTGGACGCCGAGGAGGAGGAGATCATCCAGTACGTGGTGGGCACCCTGCAGCCCAAGCTCAAGCGCTTCTTGCGCCATCCACTGCCCAAGACCCTGGAGCAGCTCATCCAGAGGGGCATGGAAGTACAGGACGGCCTGGAGCAGACGGCCGAGCCCACGGGCCCCCGCCTCCCCACTGAGGACGAGGCCGAGGCGCTCACGCCAGCCCTCACCAGCGAGTCTGTCACCAGTGACCGGACCCAGCCCGAATAGAGGCCAGCCCGGGCCCCAGCCTGCCCACCACACCCCGCCTGTGGCCTTTGCCAACCAGGACTGTCGAGCTGGGCTGACTCCTGCACAGGGGAGCCCCTCATCCTCACCTGGCTGGGCACCCGCCCTCAGCCTCCCAGCCTGACTCACACAGACACATGTCATCCAGCTGTGGGCAGTATCCCCCAAACAGCGAAGGGCCCCTGCCCTGTCATCCTCCCTCTGTCTGTCTTTCCCGGTCTCTGGCCCCATCCTGCACACTCTCTGGCCACCCCAGGACCTCCCAGCTTTGGTATTCTGCTCAGCCGCCCGGGCCCCCTGGGCACTCAGAAATCAAATGTCCAGATGGCCCAGGCCAGTGAGCCCCGAGCCCAGGGGACACCCCAGAGCAGAAGCTAAGACAGCAGCAACACCACGGGAACCTTGGCTTTGGGGCGCCGCCTTCCCCTGGCAGTTGCTGTGCAGCCGGCCAGCCTCAGGCAGCGAGGCTCCCTCCTGCTGCGGAAAGCCAGAGCCTCAGGAGCGACTGACCACTGCGGCAGCAGCACTGCGCCGGCAGCAGCAGACCTGGCGTCCTGGTGCCTCCTGGCCCCTCAGGTGAGCTCCAGCCCCAAGGCACCCCCGCCAGGGGGCACTGTGGGGTAGGGAGGGCCCCGGGAACAGGACAGCCCCAGCAGGTTAGCTGCAGGGATGGGGTGGGGGAGGGCTGCAGCAGGGAGTTGTGGGGAAGGAGCGGAGACCCCAGGGATCAGGGAGAAGGGCCAGGGTGGGCGGCGGGGCGGTGGGACGGCGGAGCCGGCTCTCACACGACCCGGTGCTCTCTCTTTCCTCAGCACTAGTGATTCACCGCAGCCTGGAAAAGGATCCGCTGGGCTCGATGACTCACCCGCAGCCGGGGGAGGGTCCCACAGGGCCTGAGTCCTCAAACTCAGCTGAGGAGCCAGGAGAGTGACGACAGGTATGGCCGCTCTCTCCACTGAGACCCTGCCCCTGCCCGCCGCCCCTCCCCCCAACACAGTGCTCTGGGCAAG
>NW_027397067.1:81764297-81775248 GCF_003265705.2 Callorhinus ursinus | reverse complement strand
CCCATAGCGTCCATCCCATACCCCTCCGGTGGGGGCCCTCCCAGCCTGTGGCCTGTCTCTAACCGCCCCCCCCCTTTCTTTCAGGTCTCAACGCTCCCGCTCCCACAGAGCCTTCCCTGCCATGCCTGGCATGCCCCTCCCTCTCCTCCTGCAAGCTGCCCGCCCGAGGAGACGCTGAGGTCAGCAGAGGGGCCGCAGAGAGGGTGGGCCCGGCAGAGAGCTGGTGATGAAGACGGGCCAGTGTGAGGGCCAGGGCCTGCCTCTAGGCCTGCCCCGCTGACCACCAGCCTGCCCGCCCCCACGGCCGCTGTGGCTGGAGGTGGGGTCTGCTACCTCGGGCCGGTCTCGCTCCAGCCCAGGAACCCTTGCCCACCGCACGGCGGCCGTCCTCTCTTGCCAGAGCTTTCCAGGAGCTCTGAGGCTGAGGCTCCAGCCCCAGCCCCTGCCCGCAGCCCCAGGCCCAGCCCCAGGAGATCCCAGAAGCCTTGCACCTGGGGCTTAGGCAGGCCCCGCCATAGCCGGGGCCCAGACCCCCACCTGGGGGACCCCCAGCGCCCCGGTGCTGGCCGGCCACTCGTGTCTGCAGCCCGAGGAGGCCCTGGCCGGGGGTTCTCCTTTCTGCCTGTCCAGTGGGGGTTTCCAGATTCAGGGGACTGATGGCTGCAGGTGACTCTGTCAGTTCCTCCATCCTGCACTCCTGCCGGCTCCCCCCCCAGATTTTATTTTTGCACATAAGCCATAACCCATACTCATAGGCTGGCATAGGCTGCAGGGAGGCCCTGGGGTCCTCAAGAGGGTGTGACTGGTCCCCCCCCCCCCCCCCCCCGCCCCCAGCGGGTCAGGCCTTCAGTGTCGGACCAGGCTGTGTGTACCCCTGTCACCTTACCTGAAGACAGACTCTTTTGTAAGATTTTGTTAATAAAACAGTGAAACTTCTCGGTGTGTGCTGTTGTTTCTCGTTGGCTGGCATGGAGCTGCAGAGGGAGGTGGCTCAGGGTGGTGGTCCCCAGAAGCCACATGAGTGCAGAATGAAGGGTCTTTGGGGACCTAGGGAGCACAGCCCCGTCACCCTGCAGGCCAGTTGGTCAGGGTCCTGGATCCTCAGGACAATAGGGCCTTAGGGGCTCCCCTCATGGAAGCCCACGCCCTGTGGCCTCCAGGCCTGAGGCAGCCAGCAGTGGCAGAGATTGTTGGAGACTGCCTCCTGGCTAAGCTGAGGACTGCCCCCCAGCATCCTCTGCCCCCTGCCCGCTGGGGCGTGGGGGTGTCCTAAGAGCTCTCCTGCCACCAGCCTCAGCCCACATGGAGGCCCAGGGCTTCTGCCTCGGGGTCTCCTCCAGCATCGAGCCCTGGGGACCCAGGCAAGGCAAGATCCCCGCTGGGAGGTGACCCTGACAAATCCTGGGTCGTAAACGTGTTCTCTCCAAGCCCGTTTCCTCATCTGCCAAATGAGCAAACCATCACTAATATAAATCCATGTGCAGGTTCAAGAACGGAGAGACAAGGGCCATCTTGTGCCCTGTGGGTGGCATGGAACCTCACTGGCCTCTGTGAGGTCCCAAGGCCCCCGAGAGGGAGAGCTAGACTGGAGAGGGCTCAAACCCCTGGACCAGCCAGTGATCAAGGAGAAGCAGGCCCAGCAGAGGTGGACAGTGAGCCTTTGGTTACAAGGAGTTCGCTTGCTCAGTTGTGGGGCAGGCTGGACCTCCGGGGCTCAGGCTGAGCTGCTGTGGGATTTCTTCTTCCCGCCGCAATTAGGGCCCGTCAACTGATTGAGACAGGCCCACCCAGATGCCCTCGGTGATCATCCTTAGGTAAAGTCAACTGATTATGGGCTTCAGTCACACCTGCAAAAGGCCTTCCAAGCAATACTTGCATTAGGGTTTGATTGGATGCTGGGGGATGGTTCCCTAGCGAGGCTGACATGTAAAACTGACCATCGCAAATGCCACAGTCATGGGCAGATGCTGGTCACCCACCCAGCACAGGTACTCCCCTCCAGAGGGGCTGCTCTGCTCCAGGGGGTGCTGGGCCAGGGGGCCAAGGCAGGTGTGCGTAGTGCGAGCACAGGCCAGCCTGGGGCGGGCCGCCCCTGCTAGAGCCTCGCTGCAGGGTCCTGTGGAGGAAGGAGCCCTGCGAGGCCACAAGGAGGAGACCTGCGGGGGCAGGAAGTGAGCGGGGGCAGAAAGAACCACCTGCCACGAGGAAGTGTCGTCACCTCTGCGGGGGGGGGGGGGCTGGCAGCCCTGAGCAAGGCCCTCCGTGGCGAGAAGGCAGCCTGTTCCCTATTCTTCCCTTTTATTTCTTTTAAATAATGGACACTGTGACAAGAATGGGGAAAGGAAATTGACGGGAACAGGAGGCCGGGGCCCCACGGCGACGCCTGAGAGGCAGTGATCTCTCCCAGAGAAACACTCCAGCTCACATCAAAAGCTGGAAGCTGTAGGTGCTTTTTCTTTTTAATAATAAAAAACTACTCCCTGTAATTGGATGATTGTGAGACAGGCTATCTGAGCACTTCAAATAATTGGAGATGCAGCTCCGAATCTCTGTGTCCTCAGAGAAGAGGCTGAGGGTGAGGGAGGAGCAGGGCGGGGTGGAGTGGGGTGGAGGGGCCCAGACCCAGTCACGTCCCAAACGGAACGGGATGTTCCCAGAACAGGCCTCGCTCACGCCTCCCCGTCTTGCTTGCCCATGATCACAGACTACCCAGCCTCCCTTCTCAACAAGTGCGTGGGGAAACTGAGGCACAGGGAGGGGCTTTGCTTGCCTCCCTTTGGGGATCAGAGCTGGAACTGGAGACAGGCCATCCAGAAGCCCTGCGGGGGCTCACCCTACAGATCCAATTCGCTGCGGGGCTTCTGAGCCGTGTGGATGTGGGCTCAAGCCCCAGGGCTGCCTTTTCTCTAAGGTCAGGTCTGCCCATAGAGCTGGCATGAGGGTCAGAGGGCAGGGGGCCCAGGCTGGGGAGGTGCTCAGAGTGTTACTCCCTATTGTCTCTCCAAGGCTCAGCTGAGACATAGGTCTTGCATGTCCCCTTAATGTGCTGCTGGGGGTGAGCACATAGCCCTGGGGGTTAAGCAAGCTGCAAGGGCCAGCCTGAGAAACGGGCTTGGAAAAGTGTATGAGTCAGAGTGAGGCCAAGCTGCTGTAACAAAGAGGCCCAACAAAACGGCTTCTTTGCAGTCCCATGAGCGTGCAGCTGGTGCCTGGGCTCCTGGGCTTATTCAGACCTTGCAAGTGCGCTGCCACATCCAGGCCACTGTCCTTGTCTGCTGCCTGAAGCCAGAGGAAGGGCAAAGACACAGGAAGGGCATACCACAGTCTTTAGGCTCAGAGAAGCCCAGGGAAGAGGCCCATCACTGCCACCCACACCAGCCCCAGGGCACGCAGTCACAGGGCCACATCTATAGCTGCATGTAGGAGGGAGTGGGGGGGAGGATTTTGGTGGACAGCCAGAGGGCAGAAGGCCACACGGAAAATTGTTCGGGGTAGTGTGAACTTCACCTTGCCCCAGGGAGGTCGGGCCTCTGTCCTCAGCTGCTGGGAGGTCACCGCTGAGCCCGGAGACATCCTGAGTCCAGTGTCCTTGTTCCCCTGGGGCTCTGGGCCACACGGTATCAGCTCGGCCTCCGGAGGGGCTGGAGACTGAGGTCAGCCACGCGGGCAGCCAACCGGGTCTGCGTGACGGGAACCAGATAAAGACCCTGGACACCGAGGCTGGGGGCTTCCCCGGCTGGCAACACTCGTATGTGCTGTCACTTCGGGGCCCGCGACTCCACGGGGAGAGGGCAGTATGGACCCTCCTGGGCCCTGCTCTGGGCGCCCCTTCCCCTGGCTGATGGCGGTCTGGGTCCTTTCCCTGTGATAAACCGTAACTGTGAGCACGACAGCTCTAGTGAGTTCTGGGAGCCCTTCGAGCGAATCAGCAGACCCAATGGGGTCTTGGGGACCCCAGACTCTGCAATTGGCATCAGAAGTGAGGGTGGTCTTGAGAATTGTTCCCAGGTGATATAACTTCATAGATGATGTCACTCTTTCTAGTCCATAAGGGACTTTTAACTCCAAGGGGATTTAGGATTAACATAGAAATTTAACAGAATCAAACTCAAAATGTTATCATTTTTGTCAAGAATTTATATATGCTTCATATTTCAAGCATTTTCCCACTGGAGAGAATTGGACTGATAGGAATAAGGGAGAAGCTCATGATGCTGACATGAATCGTCTAACGGGGTCGCTGGTGTAGACTTGTGACTTTAGGTAGAAACCATATAATTTTATGTATAGTACTGGAACATTGGAAAGAGCTTAAGAATCACCATATTTTTTAGCCTAATTTATTGAGTTTATAATAATTTTTTAAAAGATTTTATTTATTTACTTGACAGAGAGAGACACAGCAAGAGAGGGAACACAAGCAGGGGGAGTGGGAGAGGGAGAAGCAGGCTTCCCGCCGGGCAGGGAGCCCGATGCGGGGCTCGATCCCAGGACCCTGGGATCATGACCTGAGCCGAGGGCAGACGCTTAACGACTGAGCCACCCCGGCGCCCCGAGTTTATAATAATTTTTAAGTATTTAGAAATTTCACAAAGTTTGAAAAAAATAGATTCCCCATAGAATATGTTGGATTTTATGGATGTAGTTTAAAAGGTTCGGAGGCATCAGTGGGACCAAACATTAAAGTCCCCTTCAATTGGCTACACAGGTGTAGCACTGCTAAGTGTCCCTTAGAATCTGAAGGGAAAACTTGGGTGGGGATTTGTAATTTGGAGCTCCAGCACTCATTTAAAGACCAAAGAGACTTCTGAGCCCTTGGTCCCGGGTGCAGCCCCCAGCACGGCTGAGCTCCCTCCAAGGGGGCTTCAATCCCTGTGCTCAGAGCTGTGTGTCCCTTGAGTGACCGGGGACCACCATCCAGCTGACCTCTCCTGTCCCCGTGAGGCTCCCCGTGCTTTTCCTCTCCTCCCTGCCGTGCCGCCCTGCGCCCCCGAGCACCCCCTCCCATGCTGTGGTGCTCCCAGCCAGCGCCCTACTTTCCATTAACTTGTTTCCTCCAGGACGGAGGCCAGGCAGACCCAGACCCCCAGCTGGGGGCTCTGGAGGCCCCACATGGCCCTCACTTTCCACTGCAATGGGGCCTCGGAGCCTGCCCGCCTTCCCGGAGAGGGGGGACTGAGGTCCCAGGGGGCTGGGAGTCACCAGGTGAACCAAATAGCCTCCTTCGAGTCTCGGTCCACCTCAGGCCGAACCTCTCACCAGAGTGAAAGCAGGACGTCAGGCAGCAAGCGTCCCTTCCTGGGCTCCATCCTCTGTCTTCCCACCTCTCTTCTACCCCGTGTAGCCCCACGCAGGCGCCCCTGCTCTCCTCTTAGGCAGCCCAAACCCGGCCTACCCAGATGGCCCGCTAACCCCAGTGCTGAGCCCGGGCCGCCTGGGGGACCCAGGTGAGGGCAGCTCGGCCTGAGGGTGCAGCTGAAGCTGGACCACAGGGTGGGGGTGGCCTTTCCAGAAGCAAGGCCACTGGCAGGGTGGGGTTTGCTCCCCTTAAGCCCCCAACCCCACCAACCAGTGGACGCTGCACTAAGGCTACACCCCTGGATCCCCAGGACTGACCCCCCTCCTCATGGTGGCCCTCAAGTCCCAGCTGGGCAGGGAGTGCCCCCACCCCAGCACCCAGACCCTGCCCACCCTCCTCACCCAGACCCCGCCCCAGGGCAAGCTGGCTTAGGTCCCTTGTTTCTTCTGTAACTGCCCCAGGGCCGCCACTAACCCTGTGCCAGCCTCAGCCACCCCACCCTGGAGCCGCCACCACCCCAGCCCTCACTCCCCCAGCCGCCACCCCCCCCAGTCACCACCCTGCCCCGGAGCCGCCACCCCCCACAGCCGCCACCCCCTCAGCCACCACCCTGCCCCGGAGCCGCCACCCCCCACAGCCGCCACCCCCCCAGCCGCCATGCACCTGCCTCTCCCCAGACGCCAGCACCCTATTTGGATTTCAGACTCAGTGTGCGCTCTTCCCCCAGGGTGTGGCCTGTGATGACACGTCCTTTCTTAGGTTTTGTTTTTCCCGGAATTTCAGATGGCTCTTCGCTCGCTCTGACTCTGCTCACAGGCACTGCTCACTCCCGCCCCGAGGCGCTTCGTCCTACAGCCCCGTCGCGTCTGCTTTTGTGTCTCCTTTGTGCTGATTTGTTTTCCGGAGACCCTCGTCCTGGAATACAAAGACCTTTAAGAAACCAAACCGAGGACCAGAAAGGCCCAACTCCCCAGGGGTCTCCCACTGCCTCTGCATAGAGCCCCAGTTCCAGACCCACCCCCTTGCCCCTAGCCGCCACCCCACAGTGCTGGGGGGGGGGGGCCACCCCCTCCCCCCCCCCCCCTCCCCCCCCCCCCCCGTCCCTACCTCTGCCTCCTCTCTCTCCAGCATCCTCTGGCCCCTCCCGTCCTGCCAGCCACCGTGTCCTTCCAGAATCCCTTAGAAGCAAAACTTCCTCCTCTGTTCTCTCCCACTGGCCCCTGCCCCCTGCCAGCTCTCCCCAGCTGTCTCCCGCTGCCCACCTCTGTCCACCTGGCACTGCTCCGGAACGCCTCCTCCCTCCGACCTGCCTCTTTGCAGGAGTCCTGGACCTTGGGCACAGGCCCCCCGCCGAGTGACCTCTGCGCACAGCCCCCTCGGCTCAGCCCTGGAAAGGGCTCGGGGTGCCAGGTGTCCCCCTCTGAGTCCCTTCCCCTGTCCATGGCCGGGTCCCGAGCTTGGCTCTGACCCGTGGAGGCTGCTAGGTGCCAGCCACGGTCCCGTCTCTGAGCCGCGGCCCCATTTAGAGCAGGACAAGCCTTGGCTCAGGGTGCCCAAAGGGGGGGGGTCTTGCTCAGAGGCGGTTTGTTCCCCAGGGACAGCAGCAACCTGAGGAGGGAGTGAGCACCTCACTGCAAGAGTAACAAAATGGCTCTAGAAAGAGAGCCAGAGCAGGGGCCTCTGAGGCCGTCTGGGATGCCACCTCGCTTGCCTCTCTGGACATCTCATGGGGGCCACAGAGCGGCCCGTGAGACTCCAGTCTCCCCCCCACCCCCGTCTGCCGGACTTCTATTCACCCTGCAAAGCCCTGCTCTCTCTTGGCCTCCCCTCCATGGCCACCACCCTTCAGCCCACCCTTGGTGTCACCTCCGTGGGCCCTCCCTGGCCCTCCCTGTCCTGGCACCTGCTTGGTGCTCTCTGAAGACAGAGACCGCCGTGGCAGCCCTGTGCCCCCCCCTTTGCCCTTCTGTGCACTGGGGGCTGCCCCTCTGTGGCGGGGGCCCTGGGCTCCCGAGCTCCTGCTGCTGGCTCGTCTGGCGTCTTCCATGGCAGGAGTCTGGGCTGTGAAGAAAGCTATTTTTAGCCTCTGTTAGCCCCGTAATTATCTTTGTCTCTGTTTTGCCCTGTGCTTGGTACAGTTCTGCCAGAAAATGTCAGTCTGTCTTCACACTCAGGGGAAATGGGGACGAGGGGGACCCCCACCATGGAGTGGGTGGGTGCTGGCTGTGCTCCTCAGAGAACCTCTTCTGATTTCACCTCCGGGGGGGGCTCTGCTCTCCTGCTACAGGAGACACCGGCCCCACCTAACAGAGGCCAGGAGGGCCTTGGAGGAAATTCTGACACCTCCCAGCCAGAGGGGCCTGGGGGTGGGACGGTGGCTGGGGGTTGCAGGCTGAGGCCTCACCTGTGCCCCGACTGCGCTCAAAACAGGGCCTGGCCTGGATGAGGGGCACTGAAGCCATCTGTGCAAAGAGTTCGTGTCTGTGAGGATTTGGACCTGGCCTTGGGGAGCAGACGCTGCTTTCCTCTGATCCCTGGATGAAGCAAGAGCTTGGGGTCCCCTCAGACCCCCACATCTCCTGGAGCCTGTCTTTGGCAGGCAGGAACTCTGTGTATTCCTGCTGTTCCTCTAAGCCTCCGAGGAGACCCTAACTCACCCTAGGAGAAACTAACTAACCCTAAACCTCAAAGGTTTGCGCCTTTGAGCAGGTAAATCACTGCTGTGCAGGGCTCCCCATCAAGAACAGATGGGACGTGGCCATGCGCACCACTGCCTGGGGCTGGGATCCTAAGTCCTTCCTTGGGCTGGAGACAGGCATCTGTGGGAACAGAGGCACAGAAGGAGGCTTCTCGGTGGGAGGTGCAGGAGGGGCACGGCCTGGGGCCTGGGGCCCCCGGACCTCAACGCCTCCCCTGAGGTCAGCTGGCACCTCTGACTCCCCCTGGCCGGCCTTCAGGGCCCTCCCTCCACGCTTATTTCTCCCCAGATGCTCATGTTTTGAAGTTGTTGTTCTTTATTTAATGTCTCTCTGCATTTCCACTCTTCTCCCTGTCCCGTCATCCAGGTGTTGCTATGGAAACCAGGCTGTGGTACCCACGGCATCCTTGACGGATGAGTTTCAGGACCACCTGCGTGTGTGTGCTTGCGTGGTAGGGGGTGTGCGTGCATGTCAGGAGGTGTGCCTGTGTGCGCGTGTGTGGCGGGGGGAGGCCTGCCTGGGGGCTGAGAAGGGCCCCTGCGGTTCGTGGCCTGGAGCAGGAGGCGCAGAGGGAGGGTGGTTGTGGGAAGCCCACAGCGCGCGCTACCCCAGCCTCCGCAGCAGGGGTGTGACCCCATCACGGCCACGGCCCTGCTCCTCACGGCTGCCCCTCCTGGGTGCCGCCGCCCCCGCAGCCCCAGCGGCCTCCCTTCAGCCCTGGCCCCTTGCGGCCCCCTTCCTTCCGCCTGTCTGACTCCAGGGCCTCCCCTCCTTTCCCTCAGGCAGCTTGCAGAGCTGAGTCAGTGCTGGCCTCAGCCCTCCAGCGGTGACGCGGGGTGCCCCGAGCTGCAGGCCCTGCGGGCTCGCTGGGCACAAGGCCTTGCTGTCCTCTGGGCTTTCTCCTCCCCTTCGGCGTCCCCATCTCGGCAGCAGCAGGGCCACCCGGCACCTCCAGGGCCCTCTGTTGCTTCTGGGATCCAGACCAGGGAGCACGGAGGCGAGCTGAGGGGAGAGGGGCCCCCCCGGGTTGGGGGATGGGCTGCGGCACTGGACTCGGTGCTGCAGTGCTGACAGCAGCCCCCCCCCCCAACCCCTGTCGCCTGTCACCGGCCTCCGCCCACCTGGGAGCTCCGAGCCCGGAGTCCAGATGAGCCGCGTGGGTGGGAGAGGAGAGCCGAGGAGAGCCGCAGGGGCCGGTCTTCTGCCAGCCTCCGGGCTCCTCCCTTCCCGCAGTTCCCCCCCCCCCAGCGCCCCCACCAGGCCAGCCAGTGGGGCTGCATGCTTGGGGATGGGATGCAGGCTCAGGGGGGTCTGACTCACATCGGAGCCCTGGGCCCCAGCAGAGCAGGCTCCCAGGACAGGGCTGTGCCTCCCCAACACGTCCTGCTCCCTGGCTCTGACACCTGACAAAGTCCTTCCCGGTCCTATAGATCACACCTGCCTGAGGACTCTCTCTCCCTCCCCCTCTGGAGTACTTCCCGCACAGGGTCATGCTTTGGATATATTGGGTTAAAAAATGCAAAATTAAAATGAATTTCTCTTTATTTTTTATTGCGGCTACTAGAAAATTTTAAGTCACATTTCTGGCGCAGGCTCTTTCTGTGGCCATGTGCGGTGTGCCTCACCCAGGCGAGCAAGGCCCCAGGCAGGGGACAGCCCCGGGGAGGGCCGGAGCTGGTTTGCTAAGCCTGACCGCTGGGTGAGGGGGCCGAGTCCAGGGGGTCGCTGCCAGCCAGCCAGGGAGCCCGAGGGACCCCGGAGGGCCCCACGCTCTGGAAGAGGCTCGGCCCCATCTCTGAGAGCTCAGCGGGACGTGCTGCCTCACTTCCAGGAGGCCTCGGAGCCACTTCCCAGCGATGCTAGTGGCCGGTCGTGGAAACCCGGCACGGCGCCCGCTGGTCGGCAGAACGCACGGAGTCTCAAGCACAGGCGTCATCCCGTCTCTTTCGAGCTTGGTCTCAGCATTTCTTCTGCCCGGTATCTGTGTGCTTCTCTGAGTCTCCCCCGACCTGGTCCTAACAGCTTCCTGGCTTTGACCAAGGCCTGGGGCAGGATGTAAATGCCAGCTTTGACCCCGGCGCATTTCATCTTGGGCAGAAAACCATAGTTCGTGCTTGCCCTCGCCCACAGCGACCCTGGCCCCATTGAGCCTTCCTGGAACCCCAACCTCAGGCACCTCAGAACTCCCTGGAGGGGTTTCCCTGGGGCATTGTCAGCCTGTGAGGCTCCTGCTCTCCCCCTCTCTCCTCCTGGACCTACCTGCAGCCTCCATCTAGGCCCTGTTTCCTGCTGCTCTCACAGCTCTGTGATTGTGGGCTCCCCAAGGCAGGGGGGGGGGGCCGTGGGTATGCTGGAGTGACCCCACCACCCTTACCTCCTGATCCTCACTGTCACCCGCCCCAAGACTCCAGCATGCCCCCTCCCTCTCGCCCCCAAGTCTCCAGCTCTGAGATGAGTCAGGCCTTCCTAGCCTGTTCATGCAAACCCTCCTGCTGTGTCCCTTCTTCCCCATTGTGCAGGGCCCCTCCTGCGGTGCCCCCCTCCCACAGCACCCCTGTCTTCCAGAGTGCCCCCCTTCTGACGGCCCCTACTCTTTCTCTTCCCTCTCTTCCAAAGGGCTCCTGCTTCCATTTGTCTTGTCCCAGGACAGCTCCCCACCACACGCGCACACACACACACACACACACACACACACACGCAATGCTACCTCGTGTTACATGGTGTTACATTGTTATTCTCCTTCCTTGTTTCAGTTCTTCGTCTTCTTGGGGTTCATTTCATGAAGCTAGCTCTACCCTGGCACCAAAACCAGACAGAGACAGTATAAGAAAGAGAGAAAGAAAGAAAGAAAGAAAGAAAGAAAGAAAGAAAGAAAGAAAGAAAGAAAGAAAGAAAGAAAAAAAGAAAGACAGAAAGAGAGAAAGGAAGGAAGGAAGGAAAGGAAGGAAGGAAG
>NW_027397067.1:81732097-81764197 GCF_003265705.2 Callorhinus ursinus | reverse complement strand
AAGGAAGGAAGGAAGGAAGGAAAGAAAGAAAGAAAGAAAGAAAGAAAAGAAGAAAGACAGAAAGAGAGAAAGGAAGGAAGGAAGGAAAGGAAGGGGAACACAGATTAATGTCTGTCACAAATATAGGTGCAAAAATCCCTAACAAAATAATAACAAATAGAATTCAGCAGTGTATAAAAATAATCATATACGGTGACCAAGAGGCTTGTTCCTGGGATGCGAGGCTGGCTCAGTATTTGTAAATCAAGCAACGAGGGTGCCTGGGTGGCTCAGTTGGTTAAGCATCCGACCCTTGATTTTGGCTCAGGTCATGCATGATCTCAGGGTCGTGAGATCGAGCCTCAAATCAGGCTCCATGCTCAGCAGGGAATCTGCTCGAGGATTCTCTCTTCCTCTCCCTCTGCCCCTCTCCCCCTCTAAAAAAAAAAAAAGAAAAAAGGAAAAAGAAAATCAAATAATGTAATTCACCATATTAACAGGCTGAAGAAAATAAAATCACAGGATCATATCACTTGATGCTGAAAAGATAGTTGAGAAAATGTAACACTCAGGTTATGATAAAAACTCAGAAAAATAGGAACAGAAGGGACCTCTTTCAACCTGGTAAAGAGAGTCTACAGGAAACTTATACCCCACATCATGCCAGTGGTAAAAGACCACATGTTTTCCTTCTAAGATCAGGAATACTAGAAGTTCTAGCCACTGAAAGAAGGCAAGAAAAATACATAAAAGACATACACATTTAAAGGAAGAAATAACCCTTCCTTCCTTCCTTCCTTCCTCTTTTTCTTTCTTATACCGTCTCTGTCTGGTTTTGGTGCCAGAGTAGTGCTAGCTTCATGAAATGAACCCCAAGGAGCCAAAGAACTAAGCCAAGGAAAGAGAATACAATGTAACATGATGTAACACAAATAACACTGTCCAATTTATTTATTCGACAGAGAGAGAGCGAGAGAGAGAGAGCACACAAGTAGACAGAGTGGCAGGCAGAGGGAGAGGGAGAAGCAGGCTTCCCGCTGAGCAGGGAGCCCGATGCGGGGCTCGATCCCAGGAGTCTGGGACCCCATGACCTGAGCCAAATGAAGGCAGACACCCAACCGACTGAGCCAGCCAGGAGCCCCAAGCTGGTCCTTTGAAGGTGCCTGCTGATAGGTGGGGATAATTTCAGCCTTAGCTGGAGGGGTGGCCAAGGACAGAGTGGAGGAATCGTTAAGTGACTGTCAGACTCTGGGGGGTGGAGGGAAATACCCATTTCCTCCCCCACCATGGCTCCACCACGCTCCCTTCCCACAGCTGTCACCTCACGCTGTCAACCAAGGTGGTCCTTGAGGGAGAAACAACACCTTTGTGGTCAGAGCTCCTACAGGCGGGGACTCGTGGGTTATTCATGGTAGGGCAATGCAACATTGCTGCCCCCATATGGTGTTAGTGAGCGTGGTGCCCCTACGCTCGGCATCCGGGATAGCTTCGCGGCTGAGGCGGGGAGAAGCTAGTGACGGGCTCCCGGAACCCCGAGCATCTGGCCCCAGGGCCCACAGGAAGCCCCACGTGTGGTGGTCTCCTGTCATCTGCATCATCGTTGTCCCTGAGTGCCACTGGTGTCTCTGTGGGGGGCTGGGGGTCCTGAGGTGACTTCAGGGGCTCACAGTCACGTCGGGGGACAGACCCACACTGGCAAACACAGTGCGAAGGGGGTGTCCTAGCAGTGACGGGGGCACGGTGCCCATGGGGCCGGTGACGACAGGGCCAGCCAGTGAAGTGGGAGGGCGGGTCTCCAAGGAATCACCGTGAGTAGTATTGTCTCCCTCTACAGATCCGCCAGCTGCCTGCTCAACTTCCACACCCCTTCTCTTCCCCACTGAAGCCCTGCTTTTGACTGAAGTGGCCACGTGGCTATCCCCAGAGCCCCTCTCCAGAACCTCGAGTCATGTGGCTCATTTCTTGCCAATGCAGAGTAAGTCCCTGGGTGGGGCTGACAGGAAAGCGCTTCTTTTCAGCTGACACAGAACCGGTCACCCCTTTTGCCACCGCAATGTGACCTTTTTTGTTTGGTGATGTGACAGTTGGAGCCAAAGCAGCCATCTCAGAGACAAGAGGGAAGAAAAAAAAATATCCCATATTAAGAGGGTAGGAGGAGGCAGGACCCTTGGTGGGGCATGGAGTTTCCAAACTAGCATTGGGCTGCCTGCTCTGGACTTGGGATGGGAGAGGCGGATCCACTTATTTGAGCCACTACTGTTGGGCTGGGGTTAACTTCAGCTGACTGCCGTTCTAACTGGGGCAGGCACAGTCGGTGCCCCCTGCCATCCTGCTCAGCCCACCTCTGATCCCTGTTGTAGTGGCGACGGCTCCTTGCCCGGCTGCTTTCAAGCTTCCCTCCTTCTTCCTCGCTCCAGGCTCGCTCCAAAGGGCAGGGCTGGCCTGCAGGTGCGGCCGGGAGGTGCAGAGCACTCCGGGGCCCCCAGAGGCAGCCCACAGCTGGCTATGCCCCTCAGAGGGGCCCAGCCCCACCCCAAGCAGATGGCTAGCGGCTGGCCTGCAGCCGGCGACAGGCCTAGCTCCCAGTCCCGGCTCTGACATGTGGGCAGGGGGCACTAGGGAAGGGCAGGGCAGGGCTGAGGCTGGTCAGGCTGACAGGGTGGGGCCGCCGGGGCCCGCCTGACACAGCTGGACATTGCTGGGGTTGGTGGGGACCCCGAGGGAGGAGGCAGGGGGGAGGCAGGGACGTCTTGGTGAGGCTGTTCTCCCAAGCCGGGTCCCAAGCGGGTCGCCGGCCCGCACGCGCCCGCTCAGCGCTGCTCCTGCCGGGCTACTCACTCACTCACTCTCTCACTCACTCGGCGCGCACTCACGGAGCACCACGGCGTTGCTAGAAAACTAGGACAAAGTCTGTGTCACTCCAGGCTTCTTGAAATCTCCTGTGAGTGAGAGAACGCTGAATGGGGCCAGACTGCACAGGAGGACGCTGCAGCCAGTGGGCAAAGAAATCATCGTGGGGGCACCGCCCCGAGCTGCCGCCGGGAAGTCTTCCGAGAGGCCGGCCACTGGGCTCAGTGCGCGGTGCTCCTTCGCTGCCCGGCTTGTTCGCGTGCTCGCTCCGCTCGCGCAGTGGGAGCTGCGCCCTTCTGCCTGAAATGCCTCCCTCCCGGGCCCCTCCAGCCCTGCCCGCCGGCTTCCTCCTGTTTCGGTACCAGCCGCCATCTCCCTGAGCACCCAGTCTGAGGACACCTGGTCCGCAGGGCCCGGGCTCCTCCCTGCCGCCAGCCCTACCCGGGGCACCCTGAGGATCTGCAGCCTACTCGTTTCTGGCAGCCTCGTATTTCTGCTGTCTTTTACCGCTCTTCTTGCTCCAGCGCCGTTAGCAGCCTTTTGCAAGGAGATGCTCAGCTAATCTGCATCACAACCCTAGGCAGCAACAGCTACTTTACAGGAAACCGAGGCCCAGGGTGGCTCACTAATCTGCCCAAGGCCACACAGCATGTGGAGGAGTCGCAGGTCTGAGCCTGGGCTCTGAGCAGAAGGGGTCCTGTGGGATTTGGCCACAGTCGGGCTGACCACAGGAGGAGCAAGCCCTGGCCCACGTGGCTTGGCCGAGGGCTCCTTGAAGCCGCCCTCATCCCTGTCCCTCCCCAGGCTCCCCCTCCTTGGCCCCCTCGGGCCCCACTGGACCCTGGAGAATCACGGTGGAGGAGCCTGGGGCAGCCGGGGACTGTGTGGGCGGGAGCCAGAGCCAAATGTGAGCATGGGACAGCGTTGCTGAGGCCTCTTGCAAAGCCTGGAAGTCGGGAGTCTGATGGAGACCAGATACTGTCTTCCTGCGGCCGAGACCCTGCTCCCTCTGCTTTGAAACCTCACAAGGCTCCCTTCTACCAAAAGGCAAAACCTAAGTCCAGAGCCTTGCATTTGACGAGGATACCAGCCCACTGGCCCCTGCTGTGTGGGCCACGTGAAAGCCCCCCCCCCCCAAGCTCCCCCTTGCAAATACGTTCCTCCCCTGGGCTCCGCCCTTGCACACCACACACTCCTGACACTGGCTGGAGCTTTCCCTGCTCCATGCCTTTGTATGCGGTTCCCATTGCATGCTGCAATCTGGCAAACTCCTACCTATGCTTCAAGCCTCAGCTCAGATGCCCCTTCCTCCAGGAGTCCTGCCTGGATTCTCTCAGGCAGAACCGGACGGTTTCTGCGGGGCACTTGCCCTTTGGAGAGACTATTCATTTATGAGTCTGTTTCCCTACCAGGCTGAGGCCCTAGGACAGAGCCCGCCTTGGTCACACCTTCTCCTTCCTTTCCCAAGCTGATGGGGGACAGTACATTCTGGGCGTTCAGTTCTCATCTGTTGAATAAGTAAATGAGTCAGATGGTGACAGCCTGTCGCGGGGAGCCGTGGGCTGTAGCAGGACTTGGAGGAGCCTGTGTCTTTCCCTCCCTACCGCTCCCCCCGGGGAGGGACCCATCCATGTGAGATGGTGCGGCCCCCGCCGCCCTGCCCCCTGTTCCCCAGCCCCCGCGTGGACCTTGGGCAGGGGGGTGCAAAGTCATCGCGGTAAGATTCACAGGCACAGGGCGAGGCCTGGGCAGAGCCAGTCCCTTGTGACGTGAGCAGCTTGGGCTCCCAGACTCCCGGTGTGACCCGAGGGCTTGTGCTGTTCAGGGCCTTCCTCAGCCCAGGGGCGCCTCCAGATGGGGGTGCGGGTTCCCCCCGCCACTGCTCTGTCCCTCGGTAAATCTAGCTTTCTATACACCGGGCTCTGGGTTCTGGCCGTGACAGGTGCACACGGGGGAACTGGGAGCGAGGTCGGGGGCGTGAGAATGTGCAGCCGCCAGGGGCCTTCTCGGCTGAGGCCCCCCCACTGGGAGGCTCGAGGGCGGACGGCCTCCCGCGGGCTGCCCGGAAGGCCCCGGGATGGAGCTTCTCCACCAGGTACACGCTGGCCGCCTCCCCGTCCGGATCCCTCTGGCTGTCCGCCTGCAGGAGCTCGTGGCCACTCACAAGTACCGTGACCTTGGCCGGAACAGGGCTTGTCCCCACCCCTCGGCCTGCTCGTCCTGTTCTGTTCACCCCGCACCCCTCCCCACACCAGGGACCTGATTCCACCTCCCTCCCCACCCCTGCCGCTGAGCAGCCACCCTGCCTGCTGTCTCCACAAAGCCTCACGGCTCCAGCTGGGAGTCCTTCTCCCAACCCCACCCTGTTCCCCTCGCCTGCTCCCCACTGCTGCACTGTTACCCCCTCCCGTGGTGCCCCACGTCTGTGTGCCCACCCTGCCCCTCCTCTCACGATGGCCCCCCCAAGAGCACCCAGGGTCCTCTGCCCCTCTCTGCGTCCTCCGAGAAGCCTTCCCAGGCTGCACCTGACTCCGTGCCCACGCCGGGGTTGAGGGCCGTCTCTTGCTTCCTCACACCTTCGGTCACCAACCCCAGGCCAATGGCCGCACCACTGGCACGCGCACTCTCCTGTCTAGAAATCGCCCTTCGAGGCCCGGTCAACGCTTGACTTCTGACCCCAGCTAGGAGGGACCTTGCCAGCTCCATCCCCAGGGTCCCCTGAGCCTTGGTCTCCTGCTGGGCCCTCTGCCAGCTCCTGGGGACACGGGACACTGCCTGCCCCGAAGCCCCCTCTTGTCCAACTGCAGTCATGCCTCAGTTTCCCCCAGCTCCCCTCTCTTCCTCCTCCAGGAAGCCCCCTCCAGGCTGGGCTGAGGGCCTGGGGAAGGGCTGTCAGGGTGCAGGACCCCTTCCCCCAGCCCCCCTGCCATGCTGCCAGCCTTGGGAGGGGGGCATGCCCGCTGAGCACAGGGCCTGGGGGACACTAAGCCCCTTGGCTGGGGGGGAAAACCACTGGTTCCCAGGGCCGCGGCGCCTCCCCACTTCTGCTCAGAACCGCCCCTGGGCAACTTGCTTTACCCTGAAGTGGCAGCCCGCTGGTGGAGGGGGTCCCGGGTGAGGGGTCAGCCGGAGGCCCCACGGGGAGGGGACCGCTGGTCTGCTGGGGCTGGAGGTGGCTCTCCGTCACGGAGCTGCCCTGGGGGCAGTGAGGCGGGAGAAGGGTCCCTTGGGGAGCACACACCAGGAAGGGGCTCAGTTTTCTCAGAGGCCCCTCCCAGGGGCAGGTGGTTCAGCTCGGCCCCCGAGTGCCCTCTGGTCGTGGTCGCGGTGTGCGGTGAAGGGGAGAATGTCACTGAATATGCCTTTGGGCAGGTAGCTCAAGTCTGGACCCATTATATATTCTCCGGGCTTTGGAGGGGACGGCCCCGGGGCTGTGGGAGCTGAGCGCATAGCCACCCTGGGGCGGAGACACATGACCCGGCGACCCAGGAAGCCCAAACCTGGGAATGAACTCAGGCAGGCAGCACCCGCGTGATGGTGTGGGGGACATGCTCCCCCAAGGGTCTTCATGGTGCTGGGCAGGGGCAAACCCAGGTTTCTCCAAAGAGGAGCTCCTGGAGCCTGGCCTGACCGGCAGCCAGAGGGAGGCCACCTAGGATGGTGCACGTCCTGCCTTCTGGGGTGGCTGCCACGAGCCAGGGTGGCACCACAGTCCCAGGGCCTGTCTGCGTCAGCGTCCAGCCTGGGGTCCCTCTAGGCCTCAGAGCACCAAACTCACGGCCTCGTGCATGGGGAAGGCCCCAACTGCCCACGGTGTCGGTTGGAGGACGGAATTCTCAGGCCTGCTGGCTGTTGGGGGATGGCCAGCTGGAACCCGAACCTTGGTTCCTGGACTCACTTCCTCAGGAGATGAGTCCCCAGTGAGCCCTGGGGACAGGGACTCTTGACTCACAGCGGTGTCTCTCAGAGGTACCCACCCCACCCAAGCCCCAGCCGAGCAGTGGTAAACCCCCACTGTCCTTTCTGGGTGCTCCCCAGCTCAGCAGGGCAACCCCCTCCGCCTCCCGGCCCACCTTGCTCACAACCACGGGCAATATTGACCCCGACGTCACGGGGCCTCTGCTCACCTCCAGATGACACGGAGGGAAGCCAGGCTGCTTGGTCTCCCTGGGCCAGCAGGGCAGGGCGGGGAGGCCCCTCGGGGTCCCCTCCGCCTGGCTTTGCTCCGGACCCTATGAACTCATATGTCCTCGACTGCAGGACGCCCGGGTTCGCCCAGAGCACCCTGTCCTACCCCCGGGAGCCTCCCCGCCGACACTGGCCGCTCAGAGGCCTGACCCCCCCCGTCTTCTCCTCAGGCTCCCGGACCTCGCGCCTGGGCAGCGTCCCCCGCCGATGCAGCCCCCCCGCTCCGGAGCCGGCCCTGCCCCCCCAGGGCCCCAGGTAGTGTCCACTGACCTGTCTTGTCCTTACCTTTGTTTTCAATGGACATTCCATCTCCGGTAAGGGTCGGCCGGGCTCGCCGCAGACAAAGCCCCCCGAACCTTGCACCCGGGACCACCTCTGACTTTACATGAGAATCCTGGGACCTTGTTACTGCATGTGGGATCCTAAGCAGTCTCCCCCACCATGAAATAGTCCTTGCGTAGATTAAATTCCCAGAAGTGAGGTTCTCAGTCAACTAGTGTGCACTCTGGGGGTCTTGGCAGAGACCCCCCCCCCTTGGGGGCCGTTGTCTTTGATAACATTTAAGCAATGTTTACGGGTGAACAACATCTGTCATACAAGATTTCTTGGATGAGCCTGACGCTCATTTCCGAGCTGACTTGCAGCATACCTGAGCGGCTCTCCAGGCAGCCGACCCACGTGGGGCCGCCGCAGGGGCGGACGGGGGCCAGAGCAGAGGGCCCGTAGCTTGAGGGACCAGGGCGTGGAGGGCTGTGCGGGCAGCAGGGAGCCAGGAGGTCACTGCATCTGGTAGTGGTGGCGGGGGGGGGGGGAGGAGGGCCCAGCCCGTGCTCTCCCCTCCCCCAGCTGCCTCCCCAGCTGACCTCTGCCCTCTCTGGCCAAAGTATTCTCTTTGGGACTTGGTTACCTCTTTGGGTCTACTGTCCCCTTCTCTGCCTTTGGGGTCTCACTTCACCTCCTCCAGGAAGCCCCCCAGGCTTGCTCCCACCATCACTGCCAGCAGCCTGGCCCCATCCCAGGCTTGGAATGGATGACCGTGGCCTTTGTCTTAATCATGAAAAGAGTTTTGGGGACCGATCTGCAGAAGGGGGTTCAACCTCCAGGGAAAGCTGTCTTCTCTAAACACATCAACATCCTCCCATCCAGAGCCCACAGCCAGAGCGCAGGTCATGAGAGTCTTTGTGGAGGCCAGCACCTGTGCATGGGGTGTTGGGGGTGCCCTCAGGGGTCTGTCACCATGAGCCACGCCAGAGCAAGAGTGGGGCCCGCTGGGGTCGGGAAGGAGTCGCGGGGGCCCCCATGCGGGAACGGACATCTCAGCCTGGGACGCGGAAGGAAGGAGCTGACATGGCCCCTGAAGAGACAGAGTGCTGGAGGGCCTGGGCGAGAAGGGTGGGTCCGATGTTGGGATTTGGGGGACGCCTGGCGGTAGGTGGCCCTGGGACGGAGGGCAGGGCTGGGCTGTGCTTGTCAGTTGTCACATCCTCCAGGCCCGGGGCAGAGGGACCCCGGCCATCTGTCGAGTGAGGGCAGAAAGGTGGCAAGAGGGAAGGAGCAGGGAGACACAGGCCCGGCTCATGAGCACAGACTGGTGCCCACCGTGCCAGCCGGTGTAAGAGGCTCACGGCCCAGGTCCCCACTGCCTGGGGAGAGGCTGGGCGCTTTCCTTGGCTCACCGTCGGGTGCGTCCTCTGGCGGGCACATACTCATGGGTCCCTGTACACAGCGGGGCCTTGGGGTGCAGAGGGGAGGGAACCAGACCGGGGGCGGTGAGGAAGCGCAGGACAGCGCCCCGGAGGCCCCGCTCTCCGGGAGGACTGGAACAGAGGCCGGGAAGCGAGGCCAGGGCTCAGGAGACGGGTGAGGGTCCTTCGGGGGCAGTGGCGCGTGAGTGGGACAGTTTTGGGGAGCCCCTGGGAGTTAAGGTGGGGGCAGTGGGAGGGGTCCAAGGGATGCCAGAGCCCTAGGGTGGCTGGTGCTCTCAAAAGCGCCCTCTCCCGGAGGAAGAGCCCCCGGGTCAGGGCCCTGAGGGAGGTACACCCGCGCGCGTCTGCAGCGCTACCGGGGTCCAGCCCAGAGAGGGATTTGTGGGGCCCCCGGGGGGCCCCTGAGCCCAGCCGGCAGCATCAGGGTCACCTGGAGCCTTCTTAGAAATGCAGAATCTGGCCTGTCCCAGGCCCTCGGCGCCAGAAGGTGCCCCAGAACCAGGCCCCTCGCCATCTCCACATGCTGGGAGCCTGGTGCAAGGGTGGGTGGGCATAGACAGTCCGGGGGGGCGGTGAGGGCAGAGGAGGGCCCAGGCTGCCATGGGGCCGCCAGCCTCTCAGAGCACATGACCCCGCCACCCAGGCCCAGGCCGCGGCGGGGAAGCTCCTTTGGCGCCTCTGCCACGTTCTTGAGCTGTGGTTGTATGGATGGTGGGAAGCCAGTGCGGTCACTGCCGGGTGGACTCAGGATACGGAATCCCAGAGCCTCTAGGGAGGGGAGCCTGGGGCCTGGTAAAGACAGGAGGGCCTTGCATGTCAGCTCCAGGTAGGAACCTCATCCTTCCCTCCTTCCCTAGGTTCCCTAGAGCTCCTGGAGCTGCATGACCTAGGGGCCCCAGGTACGGTTGGGGTGACTGACTGAGGTGGGGGGACACCTGGAAGGTTGGGGTGACTGAGCTGGGGGCCCCCGGTAGGTTTGGGGTGACTGACTGAGTTGGGGGTCCCTGGGAGGGTTGGGATGATTGACGGAGGTCCAGGGTCTGAAGGGTTGGGGTTACTGAGGTCAGGGGCCCTGGTGGGGTTGGGGTGACTGATGAAGGTGGGGGACCCTGGTGAGGCTGGGGTGACTGACCAAGGCGGGGGGCCCCACTGTGTCTGGCCCCTCTTGAGCAGGTCTGTCTGGTCCTGCCCTCTGCCCCCCATCCACGACCGGTGCTCCCAGGAGGTGCGGTTGTCCATGGCGACTGCACCCAGTGATGACTCCCCCGGTCCCCAGGGGACTTCCAACCGCCTGTCGCCCACAGAGGAGGAGGAGCTGGATGTCGGTGAGCAGGGCAGGCAGGGGCCTGTGGGCAGCGGGGCTCCAGGGCCTTCAAGGGCCCGCGGGGCTATTTCTGGTCGGCTCTCTGTCCCCCCAGGCTCGGAGCGCACCCCTTCCCCGGGCCCTTGTTTCAGGTGCCCCGTGCCCAATTTTGAGTGTCTGCTCAGTGCAGGGTGTGGGCGCAGTGCCCAGGGTGCACAGAGGGTGCCGGGGTCTCACGTCTTCTGGGGGCGGGGACAGCTCCATGTGCACCTGATAGAAACTTCTGGAAAGGCGTGGCCTCTGGAGCCTTACCAAGCAGGGGACGCTTGCTTTGGAGCCCTGCTCTCCCCACCCGCCTGTGGCGCCGTGAAGGGCCACAGCCAGCCCTGCACCCAAGAAGATCAGGGTCACAGCCATGCGGGAGCAGATGCAGGAGGCACCTGGGGTCCCCCCTCTGTGCCGCCCCGCCTGCGGCCCCAGCAGGGAGTGGCGGGTGGTCTCCCGCCTGCTCTGGGGGCACAGACCCCTCGAGAGTGTTGGGTTTGTTTGTGGTTCCAGTGCCTGGCAAGTAGTAGATTCTCAACAAGCTCCGACTGAATGAATGAAGGAGCGAAGGATGGATGGATGGGTCCAGCGGGCAGCGGGTCAGCGGGTCAGCGGCACCAGTGAGGCTGCCTAACAAGCAGCCTCAAGCCTGGGCCTGGCTGTGGGTGTCAGCTGGGGTGGGGGGTCCCCGAGCGGGACACGCTCGGACACACCAGCAGGCCCGAGGCCGTGGGGCGTGCCGTGGCCGGGAGGGCCGAGCGCACGGGAGACGCTGGCTCCCGACCTGCGGGAGTGACGGGCGGGGCAGGGCCCACACTGCCCCTGACCCCAGACCTGACTTATTTTTTTTTATTCCCAGCAGGGTGCTGGCTTCACGCGCCCCTCTTTTTCCTGATCAAAGAAGTATCGATTATCTTTGTCAGGTGCCGGACAGTTTGGAAACCTGGACTCACGGTTATCTTAAAGCTCCCAGGCTGTATTTTGTGTCTGCGAGGAAGCCTGCTGGTGGGAGAACGGCCTCTCCCCTCGCCCCCGCGCCTCTGCGCCTCGCTGACACAGAAATCCTGTTTCTGATGGTTTTAACTTGCCTTTCTTTTATCAGCGGTGGGTGTGCGTCTTCTCATTTCTCTGCTGGCCACCGGGGTCTCTCTCCTCTCCACCCCTCTCCCGACCTAGGAGAGTTTCTTCCGTGGTACCACTGACCTTGTGTTGTACACGCAGCAGGTATCTCTTCTGTGGCCCCTGCGTGGCAGCTGTGCCGAGCGCGTGGGCCCCAGGTCCGTGGCGCTAACCCTAACACTCGTCTCCCTTTGTTTGTCTTTGTGTCACGTTGAGAGAGCCCTTCTCTACTCTGGGATTTCTCGAGTTACAAAGCCCAGTCTGCTCAGTGCGTTTACAGTCCTTTGGAAATTCCAATATCGTAACTGCCTGCTATTTATTTTGGTGTGAGAAGTAGAGTAGGGACCTAGGTTAATTTTTTAGTACAAATGATGAGCTTTGGGACCCCGCTCTCTTGGGCTGGAGTTCTGTGCTCCTGTGGTGAGGTGTGTTCCCTTTGACCCGCGCCTCCGGGCTGTGTCCCAGCGCCCAGCAAGGCACCTGCCCTCAGCGCTCCGTGCTCTCCGTCTCCTGCTGCTTTCTCCCAGCTTTCCCTGCAGACGCAGACGCACTGCAAACGAAGTCGCTTGGGCCCCGTGACTTAGGGGCCCAGCCAGAGCCAGACCTGGGAGGCCTAGGCTTCCCTTTGGCACCCCCAGCACAGGGCTGCTTCTCTGTGGTCTGCAGCTCACCCAGACGGGGCAATCTTGGAGGAGCCCCTGAATGACAGACTGCTCTGGGAGGAAGCACTCCTCGGCAAAATCAGGACCATGTCAGTCTTGCAGAAGAACGTGGTGTTGGACGCCATCCACCACTGCATCAAGGAGCACAGCCAGGTGGGACTCTGGGAGACCTGCTCGCCCCTGCAGGACATCCCCCTCCGCCACTTCAGGGCGCACTGGGGCCCACATTGCCCCTTGGCTTCCACTGGCCTCTGCGTCGCTGAAGCCCCTGACCTCCTGGGATGTGTGGCAGAAGGTGCCAGAAGGCAGGAAGGAGTAGGGGCAAAGGAGAGGGGCAGGCTGGACGGAGACCTTACCAGCTGGTGCTCAGTGCCTGGCAGCCGAGGGTGGGCCTGGGAGCCACATGGAGCCAGACACAGCCTGCCTCCTCCTCTAGGCCTAGGGGGCGGTAGAGGACAGGTGGTGTCTGGCCCTCCTCTGTGCCTGAGGACCTCCCAACCTGTGGGGTACAGGAGGCTTCCCAGCTCAGACCTCCTGCAATTGTGGGGGGCCAGGCCCTGCTCTTCCCTGATGCCCCGCATGCCCTGGCCTCTGTCCAGTGGTGGCTGACGTCCCGGGTCGGGTGGGGCTCTCCCGGCCTCTGTCCTCCACATTCCTGCTCCAGATTCTCTGGGGGCTCGGAGCTGACAGACAGGACTGAGTAGGGGGATAAACAGCAAGACCGATGCCCACAGAGGGAGACAGCTCCAAGCACACACAGACCTCAGCTTCGGAAGCTGGAAATCCGGCTGATGGCCAAGCCATGCTTGGGGACCCTGGCTCAGAGGTGGGGTGGAGGGGAAATCCAGCCAGTGGGGAAGAGTCTGTGCAAAGGCCCTGAGGCCAGCAAGATGGTGGTAGGAGAGAGCTGGGGAGCACTCTCAGGAGATGCCAGTGGGGCCAGGCCATCAGGGGCTAACCAGCCTCTGTCCTACAGGTAGGGGGTTGCCAGGGATCAAGCAGAAGTAGGCATGGCCAGAATCACACTTTGAGTGAGCCCCCTGGCGGGTTGCTGGAAGGTAGCACCCCCAAATCTCTCCTGACCTTTTGGGAGTAGTTTGTCTTCTCTGCTCACCCATAGGGGACCACCATCCTTGGGGGTTCCTGAGGGATTTGGTGTCCAGCTCCCCTGGGCGGGTCGGGTGGGGCCCAAGCCCTGTGTTCTGCCTGCAGCTCATCTGGAAGGAGGTAGCTAACACTGGCATCCAGGAGCTCCTGGCACCCTTGAACCTGGAACTCAAGCAGCCTTTGGAGAAGGTCAGTGCCTGGGCAAGGCTGCCCAGGGTGCCTATGTGTGCTCCGAGACCCCCACGAGGCTCTAAGTGTGGCAGAGCATGTGGCTGCTGAGGCCCCTCCCCACCCCCCAAGTGACTGTCATGGTCCGAAGCTCTGGGTACATGGACAGTGCCCCAGGCCCAGCAAGGAAGCACTGCAAGGTTGGGGGGGGCTGCGGGGACCCCCCCCGCGCCTCCTCCAGTCTCACACAGATGGTGGGCACAGCAGCCTGGGGCGGGGGCCGTGCAGTTTGGGAGGGGGCTCAGGATAGGCTCCCCAGCTTCCTTCATCCCTCACCCAGAGGGGGTGGCTGCCCCAGTCCCTGGCCCGCGGGGCCCAACACCTGCTCCAACCCGCCTCCTCCCAGACCTTCCTCTTCCACATTTACGGGCTGATCCTCAGAGAGAGTGCCAACAAGGAGCTGGTGAGAAGGCACCTGGCCGACCTCCTGGAGCTGTCCCACCAGTCAGCCAACCAGCGGGAGGTGGGTCCATGGCCCCCAGCCCCCCGGGCGCCCCCAGCCCCCAGCCCCCAGCCCCCAGCGCTGCGCTGGGAAACATGGGGCCGCCCGGTTGCAGGTGCAGCCCACAGCCGTGTCCCGGCTCCATCCTGCCCTGACGCCCTTCAAGGCCTGCCTTTGCAGGGCCCTCGGGAGGAGCGGGCAGGAGGCAGCAAGCACACCCGGCACGGCCGCGGGGGGACCCACTCTCGGGGTCCTCTGGCCCGCAGGGCATCGCTACTGCCATTGGTATTGTGTCTTCCTCCCATCTGCCGGCCGTCTGGGCAGTGCTGGAGCACCTGGGCCGCACCAGGCTCCTGCGGACCGCCTTCATGTCCCCAGACTGCCAGGTAGACGGGGCAGCCTGCGGGCGGGAGGGGCCGGGGGCCTGGAGATGTCATGCGGGCGCTCGAGCCTCATCTGCTCGTCGGAAACGTGACTGCTGCCCTGCCCACCTCCCTGAGGGGCTGATGCATGGCTTTCAGACTGTCTTGGTTCTTGCTGTGGCCTGGCACTTGTGAGCCTGGTCCCTGGGGCCCCACACATACGATCCAGAGCCTCTGTGGGGGTCTGACGGTCGGGAACTGCGGGCTGGCCCCGACCTCAGCTTCCTCACCTGGCACCTGCCCTGTGCGTCTACGTTGAGCACCTCTACTTTGCTATTCCTCGGCCCCTCGCTGGGAAGAGCAGATGCGCAGGAGACACTCAGGGGCCCTGGCCCGCCTGGAGAAGGAGCAACTCCCGCTAGAGGGCAGGGGAGCCAAGGGCCTTCTGGGGGAGGGGCCGGCACCAGTGCCCAGGGCTAACAGGCTCCATTCTGCAGCAGCTGGACCCCGACAGGCACTGGAGGTGGGTCAGCTGCACCTCCCTGCTCTGCTACGGGCGGATGGCGCTGCACGCCAGGGAGCAGATCCTGCCCTGGGTGGACAACATCATCTCCAGGATGGTCTACTACTTCTCCTGCAGCTGCTACGTGAGCCCTGCCCCAGCTCGGGCAGCAGGGGTGCGGGGTGTCTGCATGCACGCACGGGGGCCGCCTAGCCTCTGACGGGGCGGGCACTCGGGCTGTGTGGTGGCGGGCCAGGGACCGCCCGCTGACCCTCCCCTGACTCTGCACGGACAGGACAATATCCTGAAAACCAGCTTCCTCTCGGCCGTCATCATGCTTATGAAAGCTCTCAAGCAAGAGAACAGCACCCAGAGCTACAAATTCTCTCAGATACCAGAGCTTATCCAGTGCCTCCTGGTGAGTGACTCCCACGGGGACCTGCCAGCCGTTGATCACAGGGGCGGCCAGCAGGACACGGAGCATGCGTGAACCAGGCCGGGAGCTATCGCCAAGCACCTCTTGCTCTGACCCCCCCAGGGCATCCTCCAGAAGGAGCCCAACTTCCTGGCCACCCTCTTCCGGCAGAAGATCATACTGGTCATTGTGGGACTGAGGTAACTCTCCTTTGGGGTCCAGGAATGAAGACAGGTCAAGTCCTTTGTGTATTCGGTGGGAGTCCATGTGTGAGGAGACAGGTGCACGGTGGGAGGGACTGGCCCTGCTGAAGCCAAACCACCTACCATCAGGGACCGATTTGCTTTGTTTCCTATCCAAGACAGGTTGTTAACCTTGACACAGACTGATCCCTGACCTGGTCACACACCAGATCCTGGCCTCAGTCACACGCTGAGTCCTGCCCCTGGTCACACTTTGAGCCCTGACCCTGGTCACACACTGAGCCCTGACCTTTTTCACAGGTTGACCCCTGATCCCATTCACAGTGCTGACACTGACTGCAGAATAATTCCCACGTTTTCTCACAAATAAATGTCACTGAACCCAAGTGAATGAACTGGGATGGCCTCCCTCAGTCCCAATGAGCTCTGTTTTCCCTCACAGAACCCTCCCACCAAGCCAGAGTCTAAGGCCTGTCTGGAATCCAGATCCACTTCCAAATTTTAAGTTGTGAAAGCCTCTCCCAGCTGGGAATCTGTTTCAGCCAGGTCTCTCATTCCTGGACCATGGGCTCTATGAAGAAGTCCGGAAACTTCGTATTTCTTTTAGCAAACTACGGCCCAGTCTCAAACCCATGGTCAAGTCCAGGATCCTGCAGACCTGCTTGCAGAGCCTGTTCATGCTCCCACCCATGGAGAAGTTGAAGAGCTGCTTACCTCCGCTGGACTCGGCCCCAGATGTCATGGTGACTGCCTGTTCTTGGGACTCTCCCGGCTCTGGGCGCTGGGTTCTGGGTGCTGGGCTGGTTTGTCAAGCCCTTGCCGCGTGTGGGAGCGAGGGGAGCACAGGAGAGAACCCTGGCCGCCCGGCTTTCATCCTGGCTTTGCTACAGTCTTATCTTGACTCTGGAAAAGCCTGAGTCTTGATGTCTGTCCCTGCAGCGGGGCTCTGGTCTCCATGCTGCCCACTGATGTTCTGTGGTTCAGATGGGACCAGGGCGCAAAAGCACTCCCCAAACGTGTGCTGCTTCTGACCGCCTATCCGTCAGCTTCCACTGCCCTAACAAACACACTCCCCCACCAGTCAGGCCCAGCGTGTTGTCCCCCCAGGGGCTGGCAGGGACACACGGACACACGTCCACCCACACGCCAGCAGCCAGGCAGGTCCCGAGTGCCCGAAGTGCAGGCCAGCTTGCTCTCCATCCACAGGGAAGCAGAGTCCTGGTGAGCACTGACAGGAGGCTGGGTGACACAGTCCCCCAAGAATCATTTTTCTTTGAGGACTTTAGTTTCGGTCCCATGAAAACAAAGCAGAGCAGGCAGTGAAACTTCCAGCCCACAAGTGTTGTGTTAAGAACAGCACCGACAGGGCACACACACTCCTGCTCCCGGGAACCCCGTCATGAGAAATAGCAGACCGCCGTGGAGACAAGTCACGGCAGGGACGTGAGCTGTGCCCAGGCTCGGCTCCCAGGGAGCAGATGTGAACCCGGAGTCGGGGGTGCACTCCTGGGGGAGCTCAGAGGGTGAGGATCACAGGAGAAGTGGACCGCCGTGCAGCTAGCTGCGAGGGGGTTCCGCCGATCCTCTGGGGGAACTCTGGTGCCGAAGCAGCTGAATTAGAACACCAGCCAGCCAGGGCACCGGCCAGCCACTGGGGCGTAAGCTTGGAGGCCAAGTCCTGAGCGGCCAGCAGCTGGGAGGGGGTGCCTGGTCCCCAAGTCCAACATCTAATTGGAGCCCAGGCCAGGGCCTCAGAAGTGAGGCCACAGAACGTGACCCTGGGCAGGAGCTGGGCTTGGTTAACAGAGTCAACAACTGAAGTAGAATTGCCACAGGAAAAAAAAAAAAGGCACACATTCAAAGTATACAATTTTACACATTTTAACCTCTATTTGTGAAACTAGCCTTGCAATGAAGATGATGAGCCTATTTATCACCCCCAAAAGCTTCCTCGTGCCACTGTGGAGTCCCTCCGTCTCGCTATTGTCGTCATGATAGTTTGAATCTTCTAGAACTTTATACAAGTGCAATCATTCGGTATATGTTTATCTGCCTGGATTCTCCCCGCTCCACGTAGTGGTCCTGAGGTTCCTCTACACCGTAGCTCGTATCCGCGGCGCAGTCCGCTTTCCTGGCATACGCTCACTGGTCGACAGGCATCCTGTTGCCTCCGGTTTGCGACTATTACGAATACTGCTGCTGTGCATGCAGGTGTTTGTACAGACTCGATTTTGATTTTTGGGGTAAATGCCCAGGACTGGAATTTCTGGGTCATAAGGTAGCTGTATGTTTAACTTGCCAAACTGCCTTGCCACCGGGCTGTGCTGCTTTGTATCCCACCAGCACGGACGGGAGCCCCGGGTCCTTCCATGTCCACGTCAACACCCATGGGAGTCGGTCCTCAAGTCTGGCCATTCCAGTGGGTGTGTTGTGGTGTCTGGTGGTGGCTTGAAATTTAATTTCTCTACTGACTAAGATGTGGAGCATCTTTTCGTGTGCTTTTCACCATCTTCATATCTTCCTTGGTGAGGTGTCTGTTAAATCTTATCCCTAGTTTTTAAATTACATTATTTGTTTGGGCATTAGTTTCTAGAGTCCCTTTTATAGTTGCAATGTGAATCCTTTATCAGGTGATTTGAAAATACTTTCTTCCCATCAGTGGCTTATCTTTTTATTGTCTTAAGAGTCTTTTCTGAAAAGTGGAAGTTCTTGATCTTGAGGAAGTTCAATTTATCTATTTTTTCTTTCACGGATCGTGTTCTTGGTGTTGTATCAAGGAACTCTTTCTTTAAACCAAGGTGACAAAGATTTGTCTCCTAGGCTTCACTCTTAGGTCCATGACGTTTTGAGCTTTTACATGGTGTATGGTACGGACTGAAGCTTAGCTTCTTGCTGGTGTCCCAGGACCACCCAGGTCCCAGCTTACGGGTTGAAAAGACTGCCCCTTCTCTTCCGGATCACCTTTACGCCTCTGGAAAATCAGCTGGTCGTGTGTCTGCTTCTGTTTCTGACCTCTTTATTCTGTTCCGCGGATCTATTGATCTGTTTTTTGTTTTTTAAGATTTATTTATTTGAGAGAGAGCTAGAGAGAGCAAGCAAGCGAGAGAGCGGAAGGGAGGGCAGCAGGAGAGAGAGTCTTACGCAGAGTCCATGCTGAGCCCGACGTAGGGCTTGATTGCATGACCCTGAGATCATGCCCGGAGCCAAAACCAAGAGTCAGATGCTCAACCACCTGTGTCACCAAGTACCCTTAGCTCTATCAATCTGTTTATGCTAAAGCCACATTGTCCTGCCCTGGGGAGCTTCAGGTACATTCTGAAGTGGTGGATGTTCTCCAACTTGGTTCATCTTTTTCAAAGTTGTTTCCACTTTTCTGGGTTCTGTGCGTTTCCATGTGAATTACAGAATCAGTAGGTCGGCACACGGCGATTTTGATTGAGATTACAGTGAATCTATAGAACGATTTGGGGGAAACTGACACTTTGACATCATCTTGTCTTGTAATCGAGGAGCTCCACGTACCTCTCCGTTCACTTCGGTTGTCTTTAAGCCCCTCAAAAGCTCCCCGGTTTCCCGTGTACAATGTCTTGCACGTCTTTTGTCAGATTCTTTCCTGTGTATTTTGTATTTTTTTCTGATATTGACAGTAATATTTAAAGTTTTAATTTCCGCTTGTTCATTGCTAGTATACAGGGCTACAATTGACTTCCGTTACATTGATCTTGTACCTTCCTGAAACCCTGCTGAACCACTGATTAGCTGTTTGGAGCTTTCTATAGATTCTGTAGCATTTTCCACATGACTTCTGTGAGTAGTTTCCTTCTTTCTTTTCGGTGTGGATGCCTGCTCTGCCTCCTTAGCTTACCGCACGTGCTAGAACCTCCAGCAGCACGCTGACTTCATCTTCCCCGGTCCGACGGGGAAGGCACCCAGCTTCACCATCCGGTGTGTTGTTGCTGTGGTTTCTTGTGGGTCCTTAGAGGCTTTTCGTTAGGCTGGGAAGGTTCTCTTCTGTTTCCGGTTTGTGGGGCATGTTGATCAGGACAGATGTTGGACTTTGTCAAATGCTTTTGCTGTTTCTGTGGAGATGATCAATTTTGACACGTTGTGTTTTCATTTTCCCTCAAAGTACTTTCTGGTTTTAGTTTCCGCGCTGGGAGGAGTTCCTAGGGGTGCTGCCTGAGGAGCCCGGGGCGGGGCAGTGTGCCCACAGCATCTGCGGCTCCCTGGACTCGGCTCCCTTCTGGGGCCTTGGGGAGAGGTCTAACCCCCAGAGGGGTTGTGACGTAAAGACCGGGCGGCCATGAGGGTGCTGTCTGTCCTCACCAGGGACACGGTGGGCACACAGGGCTGGTCGTTACAATCATCTCCCTAGGCCCTGCAGGGAGGAGTGACCAAGCCCTTGCCGGGGGCAGTTCCTGGGACCCCTGGGGAGAGATGGGTGAGCGTGTCGGCCACGGAGGCCATGGCGCTGGCAGGCCAACCCCGGTGGACTGACGCCAGGTCGCGGTCTGTCCCCTTAGGTGCTGTACAAGAAATCCATGCAGGCGCTGGACCTGCTTCTCCAGAATTTCATCTCTGAGAACAAGAGCATGGATGAGATGTGCTTCCTCCTGCAGGTGAGGGTTGGGCTGGCATGGGGTGCAGAACAGAGGGCTCCCCCTTGCCCACCTCGATCCTGGCCTTGGACTCTCTAAGGTCCACTCAGTGTCGGTCCCTCGTATTCGGGGGGGGAGGGGCAAGAGGGCCAGGCTGGCAGGTATGCCCCATGCCGCTGACCCAAGTGCTCCAGGGGCTGTCCTCTCTCACGAGGGCAGCGGTGGGTGTTTTGGAAGAGCTAAGGACCCTGCAAGGAGCAAAGTGACCCACTGACCTCAGCTTCCGGCACCCCTGAGGGCGGGGAGCAACAGACTCAGGGATGGTCTGCGGGCTCCTGGCTTCCCTCTGCTGCCCTCCGCGGCTGCTGCAGCCCCCGAGGCAGCTGAGGGCGACCCAGGGCTTTCTGGATCACACGGTCCCGGACCTGGCCTCACCCGGGGGAGCTGGGCTGGTGGCCGGACACGAAAGCCTGAACCATCTGGTGGGCGGGACTGGCTATGGTCACCTCACCGTCCCTCAGCCCCAGCGGCCACGTCCAAGCCAGGTGGGTCCAGGTGGGTGCCGAGGGTGGGTCCACGAGGCTGACTGGGCTCTCAGGCTCGCCTCTCCCCATCGCAGCACATGGAGCCCTGGCTGCAGTCAGACAAGAGCCATGAGCGCAAGCGGGTGGTGCAGACCATCTTCCCGCTCCTCAAGTACGTGGTGGACTACGTGACGCTCACTGTGAGTGGTCTCGACACCCAGCACCCACAGTGGCGGGGGACAGGCAGGCGGGCCCGAGTGAAGGGAGGAGCAAGGAGCCCCCAGGGTGCTCCCGCCTCCGCGCTGGACCCAGCCCAGCCCCTGCTCCCGACTCCCACAGTCAGTATTCACCGAGTGTCCGGGCTGCTAGGCACGGTGCTGGGGGACAAGACGAAGTCCCTGCGGCGCCCCCGGTCCTGGGGCGGAGGTTACAGTTCAGATAGGGTGGTCGGGGAGATCTTGATGGCACGGCTGCCTGGGAGCAAAGACTTGAAGGAAGATGGCGAAGGAGACCGGGTGGTAGAGGGAGGGCACTCCCGCCGAGGGAAGAGTGCCGGCCAACGCCCAGAGGCCTGGGCCGTGAGACGCTGGGCCCAGGACGGACGGACAGCTGGACGGCAGGGGCATGCACGGGGCGAGGACATCTGCATGCCAGGCCGGGCTTCAACCTGCCCGGCCTCCCCAGGAAGAGGCCACGCCCTCCCTGCTGGGCCACCAGATAGGCCTGCTGGCGCTGCTGTGGCGGGACAAGGACCCGGTGACACAGAGCCACTCCCGCCAGTGCATCTACCTGCTCCTCCAGCTCCTGATCCAGCAGAAGGGTGAGTGGGGAGCCCCCGCCCCTGACCCAGGGGATGGCAGCTCCAGGCCTCCTGATGAGGTGCCCTCCACAGGGAGCACGGAGCAATTCATGCATTTGAATAAACTGAAGAACTTTGAAGCAAAGGCCCGCAGAGAGTCAGAAATGAGGTTCTACAACGTGGTGAAGGTGGGCCTGTCAGAGCTGCGGCGGGGAGGGGCGGCAGGACCCCCCACGGCCCCAGAGCAACGCCCCCCGTCTGCTGCCCCCAGCCCCCTGCCCATTCTACAGCCGATGCAGGGGCCAGGGCATGTGGGGCCAGGCCACGGACACGGCACCCTCCCACCTGTGACCTGGAGGTGCGGTAGGGCCCCCTGGGTCAGAGTCTAGGGCTCTCACTGATGTCTGCCCCTCTTGGCACCCGCTCCCCTGTGGCTCCTCACGAGGGCGCCAAGTGCGTCTGCTGGGGCTGGCCCACGCTCACTGCCTCTGCCCTTCCTGCCCTGGGTGCGTCCTTCCCAGGCTGGTCCCTCCCCCCAAGGTGCACCAGGAGTCAAGGGTTCGGGTTCGAGTCCGAGCTCCGCCTCCAACAGCTGGGGGAAGGGGGTCGTTCAACCCTTCCACACGTCGGTTTTCCCTGCCGTTCTAAGCGAGGGTCACTGGGCCTGACCCCCAGGCTGCACAGGCCTGCTGGGACGGGAGCCGCAATCCCTCGCCGGCTGGGCGCAGACGGACGGCCCCCGGGAACCCCGCCAGGAGAGCTGGGTGCTCAGAAGCCTGCTGTCCTGGTGGGGCCCCTGGAAACAGAGCCTGGGATGGGCAGTTACAAGGACGAAGCTGGGTGGCTCAGGACAGGGGAGTGAGAGGAGCAAGATGGGGCAGGGGTGAGCTGAGGGGGGCGGTGCCAGCCCGACACGCGGGAGTGTGGCAGCATGAAGTGCACCCCGCCCGAAGCAGGGGCTGGGCCCTTGTACCCGAGTCAGTCCCTGGCTGCAGGCTGCAGCTGGGGGCCCCGACCCCTGCACAGAACTGCTTGCTCCCATCACCACCCAGAGCAACTGCCCAGAGCAGACGCGGTTGGCAGGCTGTACCAGCCACCGAGCCGAGCTGGGGGGCAGGGGGTGGACACCCCAGGGCCTGTGGGGGGAAGGGGGAAAGGCAGGGTCCTTTGGGGGTCCCTGCAAGTCTGCACACCTGGCATCCATCCCACCTGAGTAAGAGCAGCACACCCGCCCCGGCCCCATCTCCGCGCCCACCCCAGGAGAGCCTACCCAGCTGCAGAGCAGGGCCGGTGGCCCTCTGGCCCCTCAACCCCACCCCTTGGCACAGGCCCTGAACAGGAGCCTGACCGTGGCCCAGCACACACAGCTCATCCTCGCCCTCCTGGGAGGGCTGTGCAGCCATAGCCGTCTGCAGTGCGACCTGGCCTCGCAGCTGCTCCTGATGATCTTCGAGGACCGCAGCATCAAGGCGGAGCAGGTGCGCCCTGGGCGCCGGGCCCTGTCTGCCGGCCCCGCGCGGGAGTCAGGGGGCAGCACGCCGGCCGCGCCTCCAGGGGGTCCGTGCGCCCGTGGGGGCACACACCTCGTCACAGAGAGCACTGAACCCCAGAGGCAGTGGGCCCTGAGTACGCCCCTAGCCCACAGCACTACACAGCCCTGCCCCTGCTACCCGAAATGGCACAGCCCAGCCGCCAGCAGGCCCCAGCCTCCTCGAGGCCCCAGAGCCCTGCCACGGCAGTCACAGCGACACCCTGCCCTGCTCATTGTCTTACTCAGCAGGAGAGCGCTCCCTGCCCAGCCCCCTGCCCCCTGGGCGTTTGACCGCCGTGGGTCTGGCCTGGCCCACCTAGTCCACAGCCCTCGCAGACGTTTTGTCTCTTGGGGCTGCCAGACCCATCGACCCTCCTGGTCCCAGGGACGGGGGGGAGGGGGGGTGAAGACATGGTGGCGGCAGGCAGCACTAGCCATGGGTCCGGCACGCGCGCAGATGCCTCGCTGTGGGCCGGGGAGGCCATGACGGACTCTGGCCCCGGCAGGGCACCGAGGCGGGGCCTGCGGGGGCTGCCGTGAGGCTCTGTCCTGCCTGTCCTTCCACGCGCAGGTGGCCGAGATCCTGCAGGGCCTGTTCCAGGAGCTGCCCTCTATCGTGTTCAAGGGCATCCTGCAGACCATGATGAAGGTGGTGACAGTGCTGGGGACTCAGTACGCCGAGGAGACAGTCGAGGTGATACTGTCCCTGTGTCACCCCTCTGAGAGGTGGGTCACCTGCGCCCACAACCCAGAGGCAGATACCCGTGCCTCGTCTGTGGTCGGCGCTCCCAGGCCACACACTCTCCCTGGGCAGACCCTGCTCCTGGGCAGGCAGCCGTGCGCAGGACTCTTGCCCTACTCCCCTCTCCTTCCCAGATCCTGGAACCAAGGCCGGGGGTTCCCGGAGCTGTTCCAGGCTGAGGGGTTAAGGCGGAGGCTCCAGCAGTCCCAGGAAGGGGGCTTTCAGCATGGAAGTGTCCCTCAGACTCAGAGAGCCCTTAAAGGCCAAACGGCAGGGGGCCCGGAGGTCAGCTGGGTGACCCAGGCCCACACACGGTCCGCCCCACCACCCTTCGGGGCTAGTGTTAGGTCTGCAAGTGCACCTGGGGACGTCAGCTGGGCCCAGCAGCAGGAGGCTGGAGCCCGGGACAAATGCGGGGGCCCCAGGCTGCTGAGAAGCCCCAGTCCGAGCAGCCCTGAGTGGTGTGTGTGCACTCTGAAGTCTGAGAGGTGCTGGGGACCAGGGTGCCCCTGGGAGCATCTTGGGGAACACCAGCCTGTCACAGGGCCACACTCCCTTCAACAGGGAGCAGGCCTCCCAGGGGTGCAGGTCCACGAGCCCCTCCTTCCCCAGGGAGACATGCCCAATGTGGTGCCACTTTGCCCAGTCCAGCCGTTCGTAGGCCGCCAGAGGGGTGAGCCCCGTGTCCCCAGGGAGGAAGCAAGCTGGGGAAGGTCACTCAGCAAGGGACTGCAGCATCATGGGAACGCGCACCAACGTTAGGGAAAGCTAGCTTGTGCTCTGGGCTTGGAGCAGGGGCCGCCACCTGACTGGCCATCAGGACACAGCCTCCTGGACCCCCCGAGGGAAGGGCTCCCCGTTCCCGAGGGGCCCGGGCATCTCCACTTCCACACGGCTGACAGGTCATCCTGCAGTCCTGAGGGTCACGTCCCACCGGCCCCTCTACCCCGTGGGGCCAGCCAGCTGGCAGGAATGGGCTCCCTGCCTCCCCAGACAGGTCCTACCCCTGTGGAAGGCCCTGGCCAGCAATACCCAGCTGGCCCGCAAGGTCCTCACCCTGCTCTATGTGAAGCTGAAGCTGCGGCCCCCTAAGGAGCTCATCAGGCTCAGCCAGCAGGCTGAGCTCATCTCCTTGCTGGTGAGCAGCACCACATCCCCACTGTGTCTCCCCCCCCCCCCCGGCGCCCCCCCGGCAACAGCATTGTCATTGAGGGGCCCCGTGGGATGCTGGGGTGACCTGGCAAGCAGAGGGTCTCAGTAGAAGCAGCCAAGGACTCTTGATGCTGAGCCCCAGAGTGGACACTCCCAGCCCCAGCCAGGTGTAGGCAGCAGGGGTGGGGGTGGGGGAGGGGCGGCGGGGAGCCGCCACTGCTGCTCCCAGCCGCCCAGCTAGCTCCGCGGGGGTGTCGCCTATCCGAGCCCAGCCCTGTTGCCCGCTGCAGGCCCTGGGTACCATTTACGAGCTCCTGTACACCCGGGAGTACAAGGCCACGGTGCACTGGGCCTTCGCAGGGATCCTCGTGGGCCTGCTGACACAGCTCCATTACCTGTTTGAGCTGGATGTGGTGGAGGGCATCTCGGACTACCAGGAGGACATCCTGGAAATGAAGCCTCTCAGCCCCTGCAGGTGGGATTTCTGACTGGGCCTCAGGGCCCAGCCCCCTCAGGACCCCCAAGCCAGGCCCTCTTTCTGGGTCCTTCCACACACCTGTGGAACCCCTGGTGGGCACCAGGCCCTGGGCTAAGCGCGGGGGACCCAGAAAGGGATGAACTCCAGCTCCAGCTGGAGGCTTGCAGTCCAGGGTGGGGAGCAGGGGGCACAGCAACCAAAAGCCAGCAGGAGCCGGGATCCTGAGGCAGAGTCAGAAGATGGAAGCTCACCTGGGCCCAGACAGGAGAGAGAGGCAGAAGAGGACCTTGTGTTCCGGGTGGAGAACCTGGCCCCGAGCCCTGACTCGCCTCCTCTAAATACCCCACGTGCCCCTAGGACCTGCCTGGAGGCCCTGAAGGGTCTCTTCTGGACTACCAACTACTGGGAGGTGTTTGCCTACCTCAAGCTGTTGAGAGGCTGGGAGCTCTTTGAGCACTCGGAAACCTACACAGAGGGAGTGACCCTCTTGGCTAGGTGAGCGCAAGCCTTGGGGGACCTGGCCCCAGAGAGCATCCCTTGTGGGGCTGCTCCTGTGCCCCGTCCTGGGACCTGTGCGCTAGACTCCGCTGCCTGGGCCATGTCCCTGAGAGGGCCAGGTCTGTTGGGGGCTTGGAGGGATCTCCCAGCCAAGGATGAAGGCCTCGGGGCCCCTGTGTCTGCTTCTCGTCTGGCAGGGCCATGGCCCACTACGACTGTGAGGTCAAGGCTGTCTTGGGGCAGGCAGTCATCTCCCTGAAGAGCTCCGAGGAACGGGACAACATCGTGGCCATGCTCATCATCACAGAGGTCAGCCCCTCCTTGGCTCTGCCCTGCCCCTGCTCCTCACCACTGTCCTCTGGCCCTTAAGAAGGTCAGAGAATTGGACTTGCTTCCGTACCCTCCAGTAGAGGGGCATCCTAAATTCTGCCTTCCGCGTCAGACCTGCTTGCTGCCTGGAAGTGCCCCCTTATGCCTAACCCGACTATCTCATGCTACAGGCCAATTTGCCCTGGCGGCTGACTGTGCCAACCCCACTCAGTTTCTCAACAGCCAAGAGCTCACCCAGTACATATCTCGGAGGACCATGGACAAATTCCTGAGCCTGGGCCTGAACAACCCCAACCAGCTGGTGCGGGCCATGAGCCTGAAGGGCCTCAGCAGCATCCTGATGCACCCCAAGAAGGTGAGAGGAGGGGCTGCCCTTCCTGGCCTTCCTCGGCCAGGAAGACTTTAGGGAGGAGGAGACATTTGAGAAGAGCCTCCACCGCGGGTCCAGCTGGAAGGGGTGGACGAGGGAGGCAAGTCCCGCAAGGCAGGAGAGGCTGGGAATGTTTGGGAAACCCTGCTGTACTGCATAGGGCCGGAGGGGCCTCTGGGGGCTGGGACTCTGGCCTCCCTACCTGACAGCCAGGCCAGCTAGGTGGCCTGTTCCTGCTCCACCCGGCACATGGAGGACTCACACTTGGCTGGATGGGGACGTCCTTCCTCCACCTGCCCTTCAGGCCTTCCAGAACATGTCCACGCCCCACAGTGCAGGCCGAGGGCTGGGGCTGAGGCCCCTGCTGCGCTCGCCAGGGAGGCGGCGTGGGCAGGGAGCGGCAGCCTCCGACGCGGCCCTGCGCCGTGGAGGTGACGGCCCGGTGGAGCAGGTGCAGAAGGCGGACGGGCAGTCCCGGGGCGGGGGGGGGGGGGCGCAGGGCAGGCCGGGGAGTGGCTGAGTCTCCGCCCCACCCCGCAGGTGGCGCTGCTCCGCAATCGGCTGGCCGGGCTGCTGGACGGCTTCGCGAAGCCCGAGCCCAAGGACCTCCTGGGCCTGATGGAGATCCTGGGCGACATCCTGCATCACCTGGGCACCCAGGGCGTCGGCGCCACCAGCCTCAAGATGGCCCAGCACCTGCTGCCGCTGTTCGAGGATGTGAGGGCCGGGGCGGCTGCACAGCCAATCCGAGCAGCCGAGCTGCTTCCCACCCCCACCCCCGGGGCTTGTGGGTAGAGTCCTCTGGAGCCCCGCGGAAAACTGGCCCGCAGGACGGAAGGTTCTGGGAGGCCTCTGCGCTGCCCAAGCCACGTGCTCCTCCACATGGAGGGCTGGGGCCGAGGGTGGGTGGGGCACAGGGGTTGGGGGAGGGGGCGGCAGCGGGCCGGGGCGGGGTCCGTAGTGCAGGGGTTGGGGTGCAGCCCGCGAGCTGACGGCAGGAGGAGCAGGAGGGGCGAAGGCCGAGAGGGACCTCAGGGCCCCGGGGGGCGGGCGGCGAGGGGCGCGGGAGCTGCGGTCCGCGAGGCTGGGTAAGGCGGGGGAGGCCCCAGCACGACCCCGGCCCGAAGCCCGAAGGGTCCCCGGCCGGCCGGGGTCCCCGAGCTAGAAAGTGGCAGGTCTGGCTGCAGGGCCTGCGCCCCAGCCCTCGCCCGGCGTGCCCGGGAGTGGACATGTGGCTGCCGCGGCCGAGGCCCCGCAGAGAACCCACCGAGGAGCGGAACCGGGGACAAATGGCCAATCCAGTCGGGGGGGCTGCAGCCACTGGAGGGGGTGGCTCGAGGAGCCGGGGCTGGCCAGAGAGAAGGCAGCCCTCGCTGGTGGGACAGGCCGGAGTGTCAGTGCTGGGAGGCCACCTGGTTAGCCGTCCAGCATCTGGGCCGCAGCAAGCCTGGCGGCCAGAGAGGAAGGTGAGAGAGGGGGCGTGGTGGGTGGGGGTCTGCTTGTGGCTGAGGGCTCCCCACCTCCCGCAGGAGCAGGCCCAGGTTCGGGGCAGAGCCATCTCCCTGTTCGGAGATGTCATCTACAGCGGCGGCAAGAAGTATCGGCAGGTGCTCAAGAGCTATGCCTTCCAGGCCCTGGTGCCGCTGCTCTTTCACCTGGTGGACTCCTGCCCCAAAGTGGTCACGGTGAGCGCCCCCCAGCCTTGCGCCCAAACATGCACACCGGCAAAAGGAGAGGGCCCATCCAGGGTGGTGCCTCCAATCATCTAATAACTTGGCTCGGCGCCCCCCACCCCTACCCAGGCAGCCCTGCCTGCAGCCCTGTTGCTCATGGCCACCTCCTCCCCAGCCCCTCTCAAGCCCCCAGCAAACTGCTTCCTTCTCACAAAGGGGCTTCCTCCAGTCCCATGCCTCCTTTCTGCCCATGTCCCAGACCATTAGACCCAGGAGCCAGCCCTCCGGACCCTTTGCTGGTGGCCTGACGGGGCTAGGAAGCCCTCGAGCCCGGGAGAGGGTGTGCCTCAGGTTGTGGGTCTGTACAGCCAGCCCCCACCCAGACCTGGCAACGGGCGGCTGCTGAGTGCCGTGTGGCGGAGCGAAGGGGTGAAAGGGGGGTGGAGGGAGACCAGGATAAGGCAGGGGTGTCGCCAGGTGGGAGGTGGGGGGGTACACATAGGAGTTCAGAGGAGAGTGTCAAGGTAAGCCGGAGAGGCTGCCTGGGGGAGGCTGGGCTATAAAAGCCTCGGAAACTGCAGTCTTAGGATAAGCTGCCCGGGGCCAGGGGCCTCCTAGTGAAGGAGGGCAGCACATTCTCTGAGCCAGCAGGAATGAACAGAGGAAGGGGAGGGCCGGCCCGGGCTGTGATCAGGGCCTCGTCATAGGTGCTGGAGGAGAGCACAGTCTCCTGGGGGACAGAGGTGTGAGCCCCTGGCAGGTGGACTTAGGAGGAAGCTGAGGGCTTTGTGGAGAAGACCAGGTGGGCCACTCCCCGCTCAACTCAGCAAGGCAGGGAGAGGCCCGCTTGGGAACAGGCCTGTCTCTGCTGAGGCCACTGCTGGGTTTAGGGTGGGGTAGGGTTGGTCCCCTCTGAGGTCTCTCTCCTGGGCACGTAGACCGCGTCTTTCTCCCCGTGTCTTCACGTGGTCATCCCCTTGTGTGTGTGTCCAAATTTCTCCTCCTCATAAGGACACCAGTCAGATTCCCCCAGGGCCATCCAGGAACCCCATGTCCTTAATCACCTCCGTAGAGACCCCGCCCACAGACAGTCACATTCTGAGGTGCTGGGGGTTACCTGGACAGACACGGTTCTGCCCGTCACAGGGGCACAGAGACTTTCTAAAGGAGTTCTAGACTAGAGGCTGTGGCTATTGGGTGTTGGTGAGTGAGGGGCCAGTGTTCCTTCCCTGGGTGCCTGTCCCTCAGCCCTTGAGAGAATCCCCCAGGGTCAGGAAGGAGGCCGGGGTGGCCAGAGTGACCACTGGCTTCTCGAGTTTTCCTGTGAATTAGAGCAGAACACCCACGGGGTGTGGGGGGTGAGACCCTACTGTGGGGGTGACCCTTGCCCCCATGGATGGAGCCCCCTCCAGGGCTTGGGCAGGCTCCTGGCCTGGGCACAGCTGTGAGTGGGGTCCTCGCTGGGCCCAGGACCCCCAGTGCCTCTGGGCCAGCATGGCTGCAGAAGGCCACCCTCTTGGGGTGTGGCCAGGAGGGCACTGATGATGGGGAGGGCTGAGACCCGCCTCTCCCTGCGTGCCGCCCACAGAATACAAAGCTGACCTTCCTGCGCTGTGCCATCCTGCTCAAGTGGGAGTTTCGGAAGGAGCTGTTCGGGAAGTTGGCATGGGGCCATGGCCTGGGTGCTGAGAACGACATTTTCATCTACATGGTAAGGCGCCGGCGCCCTCCTGGACACCGGGGAGGCGGACAAGGGCCGTGCAAACTCCGGGGGCCTCTGGGAATTGGCTTAGCCCCGGCACCCTCTAAGGGGCACCCCGATGGGGACAGGCTTGGTGCTGGAAGCCCCTTGGGTGGTCCCTGACTCGGTCCCGCGGGTTTGTACCGAAGGCCGGCTCCGTGGGGGCCGCTGCAGCCCCTGGGAGGGACACAGCTCCCACGGCTGCGGTTGAGGAGAACTTCGGGGGCATGGCCCCCACTGATGCCCCCAGTGCAGACATGAGGAGGGCCCTGTAGCTCCCGGAACTCAGGACCCACCCGCCCCCAGACATCGCTGGGCCCATGTCCCCTTCTGAGGACGGCTGTGAGGAGGTGGCTGAGCAAGAAACCCTAGCTCTGATTTCTAGCAGTCAGTTTATTTCTGAGTCGGCCCCTGTCCGGCTGGGACCTGTCCTTGCTGCTCAGGGGCCGCGATCCCAGGCTTTTCTTCAGCTTGGCGGTGGGCAGGCTGCCACACCTGGCCCATGCTGGATCTGGTGGAGGTGTGAGAGTCCGGGGGCCCTGCCAAGCCTGGGGGACTGAGAAGGGGGGGAGGCCCGCAGTCTGGGGGCAAAGGTGCCCAGAGAGAGGGAGGCTGGGCTCCCCAGGTCCGGAGCGCAGTTCCTCCCGTGGGTGCCGCCTCTCTGGGGGGCCCGGCGGGGCCTGGTGGGGCCGCCGTGCTGAGTCCCCTGCCCACTGCGTGTGGGATCGTTGGTTTTGTGCTTTGATGCGTGTGAATGATGAACCGTCTGCACGCTCCAGGTGTGGGTCCTTGGCCAGTTATTTGTATTTTTGCCCAGTTTGTGACTTGTTGACTTCACTCACCGTGTCTCTGGTCGGGCAGAAGTTCTGAATTTTACATAGGCAGACGTGTGACTTTCCCGTGGTTTGTGCTTGGGTCTGGATAAGAAACCCCTCGCTGCTGCAGGACAGTGCTGGTGCCAGGAGCGGCCAGGAGCGAGACCTGCAGCGGGGTGGGGGGGCAGGTTGGTTGTGCCCCCCCATCTAGGCGGTGCCGAGCTCCCGCCCCGGGGACGTGGGGTGCTGGTGACCCGCTGCGCGCAGAGGCTCCACGTGGCACCGAGCAGTCACCTGAAGCGCAGGTCGTGGGCACCTGCAGCCTGCTGCACCTTGACGCTTGCGGCTGTGAGGGGGACTCAGCGTCTGTCCGTCCGGATCCGTCCAGGGGTATGCTGGCGTCAAGTGGGAGGCGGGCAAGCTCCAAGGATCGTGGGACCGCCGGGACAGCCGGAGCAGAAGAGAGCCACGGCCCGGGGCTGAGAGGAGTGCCCAGGACGCCCCCGGCCCCTGAGCTGAGGGCCGGGCCCCGCGAGACCATGGCCACCACCCCTCGGGGCACAGCGGCCTGCGTGGCACACGACTCATTGCGGACAAACCCCCTGGGATGTCTGGGATGGTGCACGCGCGGAGCGGGCACGGGAGACCCCGGGCAGGGTGAGCCTGGGGGACCGGCGCGGGAGCCCGCTCCATCTCTCCACCACCGTCCAGCGAGTCACCCGGCGCCCCCTGCCCCCGCCCCGGCGTGGACGACACTTGGGGACCCGGTTCCGCGCTTAGAGAGCACGCAACGAGGGCAGGCTTGGGGCCGCGAGGAGGCGAGCTGCCCTGGGCACTGGGGCCTCCCGCGTCGGGTGCGTTTGGCCTTCTCAGGCTGCCACCCCTGGGAGAGGCTGCCTTGCCTTCCGTCCACCTCCGCTCTCCACACCCGCCTCTGACCTGCCCTCGGCACCCCTACTGGCGCTCGTCCTCCTGCGGACGGCTCCCTTCTCATGAGCTCCCGTTGTCCCCAGAGGTAACTGTCACCCCCGGGGGCTCGCTTGCCTGGAATTCCAGCATCGAGTCTTGCTCCGGGTGTTTTCCGACTATGGCCCACGGTGGGTTTTCAGCTCGTGTATCCTGTCGTTTCGGATTGTGGTCTTTCTCTTTGTGCGCCCCATTCCAGAGTCCTTCGTGCTGTCCCGCCAGTAGGACCTGGGACGGATTTGACCTGGCAGCTCTGAGCTGTCCTAGGCGCTCAGGTGGCTCTGCGCCGGATCGCCACTCCTCAGGGACGGGGCTCCTGCTCCTCACTCAGGCCACGAGAGAGACAGACTCCCTTCCGGTTTCCCTCTGCCTTCCTGGGTCCAGACTGCAGCAGTGCGTGTGTGATGCCAGGTCTGCTGGCTGCTCCCCCCTCCCACGGACGCGGCGCCTGCCGGGGACTTCTGGCTCTGGTTCCACCCCGCCCGCGTCCGTCCTGGGGACCTCTGTCTCGTGAGCTGCTGCAGAGAGGTAGAGAGCGTGTGCAATGTTAATACCTACTTTCCAAATCTTATCGATTCGTTAAATGGTCCGTCTGTTAGGACAGTGAACCGTCCACGTTACTAGGTCACGGTCACGGATTTCACAAAGTCTGTTTCTCTGTGACTGTATTTGCGTGTCGGCTACAGACTTCTTGAGACGAGTGCGAGCCTTCAGCACCGGCATCCGTGTGACCGTGGGGGTCCCGGGGGCGGCTCAGGTGCTGGGGGAAAGT